>NW_010388951.1:14457-16904 GCF_000710305.1 Buceros rhinoceros silvestris | reverse complement strand
TAATAATAATTACTAATACTTTAGTACAGTGTCAGAGGGAGAACATAGCAAAGATGCCAGTGCGTTTTATAGAAGAGCATTTCCATGTTAGTTCTACAACTATCCATACAATAATGCGTACCATGAACCCTGTTTTTCTTTACAGTAGTATATGAAGTATGACTTCAAATATGCTCCAGAAGAATGAATGCAATACTCTACAGGGTTCACTCCAACTAAATAGACACAAAAGAAATCTTGAGTCAAGTAGAGTCTTTGAGACTCAAATGTGTTGGGGAGCAATACACATAAAGCCTTTGTAAAAGCAAGAAAATAACTGCAAATTTTGTTTCACTTCTGGTGTGGGCGGTCCCCAGCAGGTCCGGGAAAAAGCCTAACTAGCCTAAGTAGAAAAGTATCAGTCAGCAGCCGGTAAAAGAAAAACACAGTGTAAGGAGGTGTGTTGTTTGGGAAGAGACAGAGAGGCTGGGTCAGCAGATGATTGAAGGACCGGCTCATCTCTGGGCAAGAGAGTGAACTTGAAACCAAACCAAGGAGGGCACGGAGAGTAAACACTGTACTGGCAAAGTATGTTGGGAAGAGACAGAGAGGCTGGGTCAGCAGATGATTGAAGGACCGGCTCATCTCTGGGCAAGAGAGTGAACTTGAAACCAAACCAAGGAGGGCACGGAGAGTAAACACTGTACTGGCAAAGTATGAAACAGTGTGATAACAGAAGACTACGCACTTTCTTTTAAATAAAGGCTTTGCGTGCACACAAGCAGTTTGTCGCGTTTGTCCATCCCAAACGTTCGCAACATTCTGGTAATCAATATAGCTAGGAAATGAAAAGTGACTACCTGTGTCAGTGTAGAGCACATGGATTACCAAGGCGCAGCTTACCTTGGTTATGCTGAAATACGCTTTACAATAAATGAGTCACTAAAAAAACGTTAGAATCAAAAAGGGATGCTTCACTAAAGGAAATACTCTTTCCTTAGGAGAAACTCTTATCCTGATTTCTACTGAAATGAACAGGACTGAAACACATGTTGACTAGAACCCATTTTTATCACGGAGATTAAGTTCAATTAAAAGAAATGAGCAGACATATCAAGACTATTCTACCAAGATTTAAAAACATTTTCCGTTTCAAAATACAGAAACCATACAAAGGCTGTAATTTCTGTAGCTAGGAAAGGACAGGTCAGGTAGGAAAATCACTGATATGTTCTTTACCACTAGCATTTGATCGCATAAATAATACGTTCAAGCAATTTGCTGCTCCTCAAAATATCCTGCTGTGCCACAAGGTGTCTATGTTCATTTCACATAAACTATTTAAACCAATTTAAAAGAACAATTTTTCTGGTTTTATGTTTTTATTCTAGAATCTTGAGAGCTTGCTATAGCCATACTAATTTTAAAGACATTGAGGTAGTTGAGAATGCAGTTGGGGACTTCCAAAGATTTTTTAAAGTATGTCCCTTTTCAATAGCCAATTCCTTCTGTACACTCATCTCTTCAAAGACTTGCATCCCATAATAATTATAGTTGAATCCATCACAGGCTTCTCTAACCAAATATCTGTTTAATTTGGCCATGTGGATTATTTCCTTCACTTCGAAACTCAACCTAATTTAAAACTCTAAGGAATTTTGACAGACCTCACAAAAAGAATTTTAATAAATGGAACTATAAGACTTGTTGGAATGAGAAAGAAAATACTAGCTGTATTATTATTCATTAATAGGGTTTAGTTTCATATTAGAAGAACAAAAGCAAGGCTTTTGACACTCTTGCTCGTAACCTTTTGAATTTTCAGTTCTGAAAAGGTCTGTTGAAACATTTATTTCATGTTGGGCCAAGACCACAGCAGCCAGCTCTAAAGCACAGCAATCATTTTCTGTCAACCCCTCAACAGTAGGGTACTGTGGTACCGCTGACTTTTTTAGGAAACTGTAATCTGCAAAGCAAATGGTTTCCAGCTGGCCCTGAGGACAGATCTTGTCCCAGCAGCAAACACAGGCTGGCAGATATTTTATTGCACAGGAGCAGACGGGAGCTGCAATAAACGATAGAGTACTAATAGTAATATTTACTATATACCTGGTGATTTTGAAATGATCCACTGCAAAATATCATTTACAGTGCCAGAGAAAATGAAATCTCCTCATCCTAAGTTCCAAAACTTTGCGAAGTCCAGGCACACTTTATTTTCCACGGCGTGTGGATGCTCAGAGCAAACACAGATTTGGACGGGAGCTGCAATAAACGATAGAGTACTAATAGTAATATTTACTATATACCTGGTGATTTTGAAATGATCCACTGCAAAATATCATTTACAGTGCCAGAGAAAATGAAATCTCCTCATCCTAAGTTCCAAAACTTTGCGAAGTCCAGGCACACTTTATTTTCCACGGCGTGTGGATGCTCAGAGCAAACACAGATTTGGCCCACAGACA
>NW_010388951.1:0-14309 GCF_000710305.1 Buceros rhinoceros silvestris | reverse complement strand
CAGATCGTATCTACATACTGGATCCACCAAAAAGAGCATGAGGATTCCCAGAGGGAAAGTAAGAGAGGGAGAATGGCAGAGGCAGGCAGGAGGGCAGGCAGGACGGCA
This sequence comes from Buceros rhinoceros silvestris, assembly GCF_000710305.1. Taxonomy (NCBI): domain Eukaryota; kingdom Metazoa; phylum Chordata; class Aves; order Bucerotiformes; family Bucerotidae; genus Buceros; species Buceros rhinoceros. Next base: position 14,201 of record NW_010388951.1, on the reverse strand, counting down.
GGAAGGTGAGAGGCGGGGAAGGGAGGATGAGTGCGCTGCCTTTCTGCAGGAAATGGTTAGGCACTCAGCTGGTGGGCAGCTCTGGGCTGTGCCAGTAAACACAAGAGCTCTTTCCGCCCTTCCCCTACTGAACAAAATGTGACAGCTCAAGAAAAAGAAACCAGGTGACGGCCGCACTGGATGAAGGGAGCTGCATTCTTTCTAAATACAAAATGGAAGCATTTCAGTAGGTTTCCTGCTTTTCTGTAATATTTTTGTTCCCTCTGCACTTTACACATCAATAAAGCCATCATTTCCTGGTTTGCTGCAAAGATTCACAGCTTTAGCTTCCAGCCCACATATGTAATAACTTGCACAACTTACCCACATACACAAAAAATACCTACCAAGATACTTCCTGCACAGCTGGCTCAGCCTGTTCTCCCGCACGCCCTAAGGAGACCCTCCAGAAGACACTCCCCAGCCCCGGATGCTTCCATGCACCCCTCCCCAAAATCACTGCACTGCTGCTGTCATTCTTTTTGTTGATCCCAGTCTTTAACCTCCCTACCCCAGCATAATCCAAGAGAATCAGCTCCCATTTCCTGCGGCCCAACTTCTCTTGGGATAGCTCCCTAGGAAAAACAGGAAACTGCTGTGCCCCCATGCATCACAGCATGGCCCGCAACAGCTCGGTCTGTCTCACTGCTGCACACACACACAGAGTAGGGAGGAGGCAAACCCTGTCTCGCACACCAGCCACTTAACACCATAAAACCCATGTTCTTGCCTCGGCTACAGTCTTCATCTGTAGCCAAGCTATGTCCTCACTATCTTCAAGCAGTGTTATTCTGTTCATTCTGTTAGACAGAAGTTGGTGGCTGTGTTGTTTTGCTTTGCTTTGTTTTGTTTTGGCGGGGGGTGTGTGTGTGTGCACACTGGGGAACAGACAAGAAAAGAGGGGAGAGTATGGATTGGATGAAATTAATCTCCCCAGAAAGACCTGCTCCCATCTCCCCTTTACTTTCTGTGTGAAAATTGCCAGCTTATAGCTCTGTGGTCAGTGTAGCCCTCAGAGCAGGGACAAGGGTTTTAATCTCTTCGGTAAAGGCAAAAATTTAACTCACATCTCCCCACAGATGGTAAAGGAACCAACTGTTTAAATTATGCTTAAAAGGAAAGCACCAATATTTCCTCTTCAATTAGACTATGAAGAAAAACAACAGCAGCTGCTACACCCCGTATGCTCTAAAACTGCCTATGGCCTCTCAGGCTAGAACGGCAGAGACCTCTGTCACTGACAATCCCAATAAGCTGCTTAGCCTTGAGGCACTGCAGGTCAGTGAACATCCTACACCTGCAAAATCAGGCAGATCCACTCTTGCTTCTCCCATTTCCCCACAACATGCTCCCCCTCTCCTCCTCTGTACCCAGATAACTGCTGATGTAGCCACACAACGAGCTGGATTAATGAATTGATTCAGCCGTCAACTGGTTCAGTGGAAGAAGAAAAAGGAAGAAAATTTTTCAAGCAAATCTGTTCCCTGATGTGGTTCATATAAATCTCTGTAATGAACACACAGGGGAGAACAGTGCTGGGGCAAGAAAGGGTAAATGAGAATAACAGGAACTCTGGGACAGCTTCCCTCCGATCACAGTTGTGGACCCAAGATCCTCAGCAAAACCTGAAGTTCTGAGGACCTTGAATATTGAAACCTTCAGCATTTGCACGGTTAAGTGACACTGAATGATAATTTTAAGGATCTCTATTTTAGATCTAGGTGATAAACTCCCACCTAAGTTCATTTTACGTTTTTAAATCCTTTAGTGAACTGAAGCATAGGTTCCTCTCAGAAATAATACTGTTACATATTTAAAACTTTTTACTGTTCTGTGCTTTAAAGAGGGGGAAATAACGGGATTCAACCATAAGAAAACAGGACTGAAAAAAATCCTGTTTTTAAATTATTTACTACATACAAATAGGAATAGAAAATGACACTTGGTTCAGTTCAATGAACAGGCAGATAAAACATCCAGGTATATGTGAAAAGGTGTACAGAAACTGTAGGTTGGTACATCTTCTCTTTAGCAATACAAAGATATACGATATGTATAGCTTCAGATGAAGGATTTTTACATTTCTTTATCTGTGTGCTCAGTCATGAGAAAAGAACTGTGACAAAAATGCCATATTCCTGAATGGGCATACTGCTAGTTAAAGGTATTTAAAATTAATCAGCAGATTTGAAAATACTCAGAAAATGCTATTTTTATTTATTGTTTCCTGAAAATCCAACGAAGTTGATCACTCTCTAGTGAAAAACTCAACATCTTGGAGTTTTGAGTAACATTCCCTACTATATTCATCTTACCCTAGTGTTGGGTTTCATTTTATTACCACTTGGGTTTTTTCACTGCAGAGATATAATTAGTTTTTCTGACATACATTTTCATTACCTCTAGTGCTTGTATTTGGATTTTAGCTATGCAAATGCTATTTAAACACAGAGAAGCAAAAAAATTTCCTCTTCTTACAGTGACATCTTTATATATGGATCACAGAAATATAGCTTGGAATTTCTGTGGATTATGGAATTTTCTTTTTTCTTATTCTTTAAGTTATTATATCAGTATCATATCTATTCATATCACTTCCTAATTCATTCTCCTCATAAATACACATTAAAATACACACTATGATGGGTCCAAAGTCTAAACTGGCAAATCACCTTGTTTTTCAGCTCCCAACCTCAAGAGTTGGAATTGTTCTAGAAATGGAAAACTTCCATGTTTCCTGCTAAACCATTAAAGTAGCACTTGACAGTATATTTGATTTATATAGGCTATAAAATTAAGTTTGTACATAAACAGAAGAGAAAATCATATACTGTATTTTTACAGCTGCTCTGTAGCCTTAATCAGAAAGTATGGCCACATACCTCAGAATATCTGTCATTCTTTTTTATACGTTCATATCCGGATTCTGGTTTTCATATGCATAGTCTGTGTATGTGAGATCTGATTCTTTGCGACAGCAGCACATATAACTGTGAACACAATGTGACCTCAAAAAGAGCAACCTACAAGGATAGCTTAAAATATCACTATATTTTGAGCTCATGGTTTGGATATCAAAAAAACAAGGCTCATAGATTAAGATAAAATAAGTGGATTTCTCTGAAGCTACAAAAAAAATTTGATCAATATTTGTTATCACAGAACTAACAGAAAGATTATACCATTTCAGGGGTTTTAATGGAGAAAGGATGCTACTATCGGCCTCGGAATTGCCAAAGAACTGAGTAATTATTTATTTATAGGTAGGACAAACCTATTTATTGATAGGTATGGACAAACATAAGCTATAATACTATGTTTGAGATAGATAAAATATACACATACTCTTACATAGTACTATCTTTTATATATAACACTAGTGTAGTGTTAGTATTATGCACTTCCTTATTAGGAAAGGGAACATTAGGAGGTGGCACTGCATACCGAATTTTGGTCATTCTGCTACTCACACAGTAAATTAATCTCTTTTTCTGTTTTAGTGGTACAGTCAGGACCTAGCAACCCAGTGACCTGCCCCTTTGATTCTTTCTCACAACACACTGCTCACTCTTGAACTTTTTCCACAGATCACTCCTTCATTGGCTGTCTTCATAGCAGAGTTCTATCCCAAAAATGATCAAATTTTATTTAAGAAAAAAAGACCTAACTTCTTTTTTCTTTTTTAAAGAAAAATTCTCTGTCATTCCAACAACACCCAATTGTTTACAGTGCAATCATCGCACAAAGAGTTATACTGGTAGTAGTGAAGAGACAACTGAGTCACTCAGCCAAGAATTCCCGAACGGTGTTTCTCCCTATGTCAGCTTTGTCATGAAACCAGTACTTTGAGTAACTATGCCCGTTAGATGTCTCCTCTGCTTCTGTGAATTTAAGATTAAGAAGTTGTCTTGGCTTAAAGTAATATTTAGATAAGAAAATAAAAGGAAGTAATAAAAAAGAGTAGGAAGTCTCTGAAAATTGCCTAGGGGAGTGAGACAACAGATTGGGTCTCTGGCTCTCTGAGCCATACTCAGCTGCCTGAGCTCAAACTCAAGGTGGTAGGTAGCGCCTCTTTATCTTTAGGAAACTCCTGTCTGGGTGGACTCAAATTAACAGACTCTATGTTTACAGCTGCTGCGGTGTGGAGATATTTCGACAAACCCATACCTGCAGGACCTGTGGAACACACAGTCTCAGTCAGAATGAATGAAGTATTTATTTTTTTCTGTCTTCTGACTTCTGATCTTCACTCCCCTCTCACATCTCATCATGCATTCTCTCTAACTGAAGCCAAGACTCCAGCTCTTTGATCTGTTTTAACCCTATGACTGTACTATTCATCTCCCAGAAAAGCATCCTGACTCACTCCACCCCGTACTTCTGACATACACTCCATTTCCCTAACATGCCCCTAACACGCCTGCTTTGCACCAGCATCACCGCTCAGTCTTAGAGCACCAGCACCGTCTGCTCTAGCAAATACAGGGAACCGACTCTCACAGCATTCATGGCATCAAGTTGCCACAGGTCATCCCAAGAACGGCATTCTGCAAAATGATAGCTAGATAAAATGTTGGACCAAGCATATTCAATTTAAACAGCATAGTTTTCTTTCATTCAATATGCATTTTTTGTCTTATGCAAAGCAGCTATATAGACTTACGTGACATTTTTTCCTTGAGAATTTGCACCCACGTGTCCCACTTCTGTATAATTACTCCTAATAACTGGACATTGGAATGACTACAGCTAGGCCCATCTTCTGCTTTCCCTTTTTTCTTTTGTTCTTTCTCAGCAGAGAGTTTTTTATCCATCCTCTGAATTTTAAAACAGAACGAGTCATTTAATATGGCTCCCAACCTGAATAAAGTAAAATCTATAAAACTCTGCAATTTGCTGTGAAAACAAAGCAGTCAAGCTCAACAATATAAACTTCTGAATAGAAGTGATGTTTCTTATTTATATTTTAAATAAATTGTGCATTGACATTATTTCTCAGTAGTAATTCATTCACTCATTTTAATAAAATTTCCACTTGTTTTTAATATTCTACAGTACTGAGCAATAAAAACTTGCTTGCTTCCATCATCCTACACTCCTGCTGCTGTCAGCTATACTTTAATATACAGAATTGTAATTATGGCAGGACATTTGAGTGTTTATAAAAATAATTTAAAAGTGCTAGGTGCATGCATTTACTTAAGTGCTATTTGGTTTTCTTTTTTTTACAAAAAATACAAATAAAAATTAATATAGTAGAATACAAATTCAATTTATATTTTAATAATTTTAACCTTTGGTAAAAACCCAATTTCTCTTCTAAGTAAGTAATAAGGTATAATTAGATTCAGAACAAAAAAATGGATTTCAAATTAATCCTATGTTGTTGATATATTAAAAAAATACTATCTCTCCATATCTGATTTGCTGGAAAGACTACTGAATAAATTAGACTTTACATGACTATTTTCATTTGCCAACATCTCTCTCATTTCAAATTAAAAAAGGAATTCATTTCATATAGTTGAGAGCAATTATAAATGGAATATTCTACTGTTCCAGTCTAACTTCTGTGATAATTAAACAAAGCTGTAAGCTCGGACAATCTTCAAAATGCTGCTGTAAAAGGATAAGGAATAATTTTCCATGTCCCTGCTGTATAAGACAAAAACAAAAAAACCCAGCAGGTTTCTCTTGTAACAAGGGAGACCCAGGTATTTCGAAAATATTTCCAGTAGAGAGGATTGTGATGTACTAAAACCAGCCTAGTCAGGTGTTCACCATGGCTAACCACAGCAGAGCTTGAAAGTCTTCACCTCCCTACCGATCCCGTCATTCTTAGCAAGGATTTACGCCAGTGTTCCTAACGGAGTTACACCTCTTACATAATTAATATAGTATTAAATAATACTATTTAATTACTATTAAATAGTATTAAGCTATTTTCCAAACAAAATAGCCTAAACTTACCTATTCTAAATGGAGGATCATTACATTTTGATACACATGCTTATAGCAAAGAAAAGTGAACGTTTGTTTATTGTTTATTTGTTATATGTATCCTCATTTTTAAAGGGAAAATTTGGATTACAAAAAGTTTGTGTTACCTAATCCCAAGCATAAGCGAAACTGAAGAAAGAGCAGAAGAGAACACGTTCAGACCCAGACACAAATTATCCTTTTATTCCGGGCTGTACTACCATACTCCTGCCAAATAGAGCCGATTAAAGGACGGAAATGTCAAACGACTTTGTTCAGGTCTGGAAAAGGCAGAAACTCAGAACTGACTAGCTCTAACTTAGAATAACATTGCTAACACTAAATATTTCCACCTCCTACTGAAAACTTCAACTGGAAGTGACAACTGGACAGCATTCAAAGGCGAGGTCAGTACCTCCCTGGTTAGCCCTTGAAACTACAGCTGCAAAAGACGCCTGTGTTCCCAGCATTAACTACGACTTTGTCCGTTACATTGCCTTCCCTCTTTTTTCCAATTCTGCTCCTCACCGTGAAGCTTTTCTATCTCCTGTCTAAACAGATCAGCAGCATCTTTTGGGGTCAGTTTGTGAAGGCTGGAGGACATTTTGGTCATAGCGATCATGAAATGGTAAAGTTTTCAATTCTTGAAGAAGTAGTGAGGGAGGTCAGTAGAACTGCCACCTTGGACTTCTGGAGGGCAGACTTTGGCCTTTTTAGGAGACTGGATGGCAGAATCCCTTGGGAGGCAGCCCTGAAGTATAAAGGAGTCCGGGAAGTCTGGACATTCCTCAAGGAGGAAATCTTTAAGTTGCAAGAACAAGCTGACCCAGTGAGCCATAAGACAAGCCGGCAGGAGAGAAGACCAGCCTGGCTAAACAGAGAGCTTTGTCTGCAACTCAGGAAGAAAAAGAAAGTCTACGGCCTGTGGAAGAAGGGGCAGGGCACTCAGGAAGACTACATGGATTTTGCAAGGTTGTGCAGGGAGAAAACTAGAAGGGCCAAAGCCCAGCTAAAGCTTAGTCTGGCCATTGCCATAAAAGAGAATAAGAAATGTTTTTATAAATACATTAACAACTCAAGGAGGGCTAAGGAGAATCTCCATCCTTTGCTGGATGCGGGGGAAAACATAGTGACCCAGGATAAGGAAAAGGCTGAGGCACTGAGTACCTTCTTCGCCTCAGTCTTTAACAGCAAGACCAGTTGTTCTCTGACTGCCCAGCCCCTTGAACTGGAAGACAGAGAGGGGGACAGAATCAAGGCCCCATAATCCAAGAGGAAATGGTCAGTGACCTATTGCACTGCTTAGATGTCCACAAGACTATGGGGCTGGACAGGCTGGATCAATGGGCCAAGGCCAATTGTATGAGATTCAGAAAGGCCAAATGCTGGGTCCTGCACGTGGAACACAACAGTCGCCTGCAACGCCACAGGCTGGGGAAGAGTGGCTGGGAAGCTGCCCAGCAGAAAAGGACCTGGAGGTGTTGGTCAACAGCCAATTGAATATGAGCCAGCAGTGTGCCCAGGTGGCCAAGAAGACCAAGAGCATCCTGGCTTGTACCAGCAATAGTGTGACCAGCAAAAAAATTTTACTTACAGAGAGGGTCATTAAGCATTGGAATAGGCTGCCCAGGGAGGTGATGGAGTCCCCATCCCTGGAGGTGTTTAAAAGACATGTGGATGTGGTCCTGAGGGTCCCTAGCAGTGCAGGGAGAATGGTTGGACTCAGTGATCTTAAATGTCTCTTCCAACCAGATGATTCTGTGATTCTGTGAATCCATTGATGAACACTGCAATTTTCTGACTACGATGAGGCATTTTACAGAACAGTCCCTTACTAAAAGGTTGTATCAGTGACAGCTGATCTACTTAACCCAAACTCTGAAATACTATATTGTATAGACTTTACATTTTAATTCATATTCAATTAACATTTTCCATCTCCTTCCCATGCAAAACTCTTTCACTCCCCAGCAGAGTTTTTTTCCTCCAGGCATCCTTATTGTAATGAAATTTTGTTAATCTTTTTTATCTTCTTATTTACTTACACTACAATCTCAGTTCTTCTCAATGTTTGAAGTTTTCTTGCAGCTTAATCCTGATGATATATATCCTAAAACATTAGGCTTGTCTGTTGCACAGCTGTGACACCTAAAAATGCAACTGCACTCTTGGATGATGTCCAGCGAGTAAAAAAAGAGGGTACTCCATCTTCTTTGTGATTCATGTCAAGGCAAATACCGTTAAAACTTGTTGCTACATTTCAAAGCACTGGGTTTAGGGTAGTAATGAAATATGTGGCATTTCTTTAACAGTTCCTACTAAGAATTCAGTTGCTTTTAATGTACATTAAAGAAAGAGTATAGAATATTTCTAAAGAAAGAATATAGAAGATTGGATAATTTTATTTACTTAATGAAAACCAGACAACCAAGATTAATCCCACGTAGTAAAGAATATGCTGACCAGGAAGCATAGAAATAAACCTTGTAACCTGCACTGAAAACAAAAAGCAGTTTAAAAAAAAATTTGCTTTTCAGGTTTGCATCATCACACTACTTTACATTATCTTTTAGTAACAATGCACAGTAACCAGTGGATCCTTTTCCTCAATTGTCCTTCAACTAAAGGACACGGATCATTTATTCTTGGATTGTGAGCTCACATACAGGAAGAGAACACAAAGTATATTGATAGTTAAAATATATGGGCAAATTGCAGATATTTAAGTGAATATTTAATGTATGTACAAATTAGAAGATTTTGTGCCTGGTAAAAATTTCAAAACATGACTGTGTGTCTTTAACTAGGCATTAATCTTATTTACCTTTCATTCTGTAATAAAGAATCTAACTTGTACCAGTTATCACAAAAACAACATCTAAGTTGTTATATTTTCTTCCAGCCCTGACACTTAGAAAACTGTTTTTCTTTTCTTCTGCCCACTTTTCACTACCACCATTCTCTGCGGTGCAGTTGGATGGTACACATCCAAACTTCAACGTTCAGAGTCTGCTCTGGCCTCTATAAGCTCATCACCAAAATTCTGCTGCTGCAATCTCACCATGCACTTATGTTTAATTTTCCCAGACCACGGCCTTTCACCTATGCACTCAGTGGGTAGAAATACTTGTTCATTTTCCCACATCCATGTTGATTATGACTTGTTATTACTGTAAAAAAACTGGTCTATATAAATAAAAACCTGTATTTTAAACCCAGGAAATATCTGAAGCAACTGCTATGTATTTGACGGGTCAGGACAATGTGATGAGTTAACGGTTCACTCACTGTACAAAATCATATGATGCAATACTACTTTCCTTTCAAGACGCAGCCTCTTGCTGTTATTAAATTAATGTGGAGCATGTGCTTGAATCCCTTTCAGGAAGCACGGTGGGGGACAAGGGAAAAGAGGAAGGCTCTAAATCAAAACTGTGCTATGGATATAGAGCAAAATCCTCGCACAACACAGAGGCAGGAAAAGGCTCCCTGTCAAGTGGGTCCTCGCTCTGGAGCGGCAGAGAGTGGGGCAGGCAGGTAGAGGGAGCAGCCTTGGAACTTTTGCAAGCTAGAGAGGCCTTCCACATGCTAATCCAAATACTATGCAGAAACGGAACCAGACAATAATAAGTTGGAAGAGAGTTCAAATCTGGAGGTTGTTGAAGAGAATCTGCGGGTGCCCCATCATTGGAAGTGTTCAAAATCAGACTGGACAGGCCTTTGAGCAACCTGATCTAGTGAAAGATGTCCCTGCCTACAGCAGGGTGTTGGACTAGATGCTCTTTCAAAGTTCCTTCCAACCCAAATTGTTCTATGATTCTAAGTTAAGACCAATATGAAAAGGTGAAGAAGAATATTTATAACACTGATCAACACACTGCACCCAACTTCAGCATCTCTTCAATCTTCTTGACAAAGCTGTAATTTGCAAGGTATATCTTGATGGTTGACTATATTAAGAAAATATTATAAATCCATAACTTATCATTGTAATTCACGACAGATAATATCATTATGAATAATACACGAGCAGTTAAATGGCTTTCATCACAAATTTTCCTATGGACAGATTTCCCAAAGCCCATCCCAACGCTGGTCGGCTACTCCCTCTGCTGGATTAAGCCAGTACGTGTCTGCCATATGAATGCCTTGTTTTATTATTTCAAGTTCCGGTTACCTTTTTTCCCCCCCTTTTTCAAACACATAAAAGCATTTTCCTTTCCCTTCAGATGTTCTGAAAGGTCTCCAACACAGGAAACCCAAACTATCCAACCATAAACTGGAGTGCAAGGCCTCTGTTTAACGTTTGAGAATTCCTTTCTAAAAGGAATTGCAGCACCTGGTCTTGCAATTCTCACTAAGGTACTGCTCAGTGATGCTTGGGCCATGTGTAAAACCAAAACCAATTAAGCTGGACCTGTAAAAGTCACCCTGTTTCTATTAGACCTCTACAAGACTCTTAACAATCTGAAAAAGTACATTGACAATTTTTCTCAACTTAGTAATTTTAGTAATCACGTTAAACAACTAAAACTATACTCATATGTCAAATGATCATTAGTCACACACCTTCATAACCTCCAACCAACTACCATTGTAGTCACACACCATCATAACCAACTAACAAGCAAGTCTTTAAAAAAAAAAAAACGCTTGAGTGCAACTAAGTTACCAGCCTTGAATTAAATACTTTGGTCATGTTTTTATATCGTAGAATCATCACAGAATCATAGAATGGTTTGGGTTGGAAGGGACCTTAAAGATCATCTTCTTCCACCCCTCCTGTCATGGGCAGGGACACAGCGCACCAGGACCCACTGCACCAGGTTCCTCAAAGACCCTGGCCTTGAATGCTTCCAGGCAAGGGGGCATCCACAGCTTCTCTGGGCAACCTGTGACAGTGCCTCAGATCATTCCTTACATCTAATCTAAATCTCTTTCGGTTTGAAAACATCACCCCTTATCCTATCACTAGACTCCCTGATACAAATTTCCTCCCCACCTTTTCTACAGGCCCCCTTTAAGTGAAAGTCTGCTGTAAGGTCTCCCCAGAGCCTTCTCTTCTCCTGGCTGAACAACCCCAACTCTCTCACCCTGTTCTCACAGGGGAGGTGCTCCAGCCCCCTAATCATCTTCATGGCCCTTCTCTAGACCCGCTTCAACATGTCCATGTCCTTCTTATGCTGGGGGCCCCAGAGCTGAACACAGTACTCCAGGTGGGTCTCACAAGAATGGAGTAGAGAATCATGTCCCTTGACCTGTTGGCCACATTTCTCTTGATGCAGCCCAGGGTGTGATTGGCTTTCTGGACTGTGATGGCACATTGCTGGCTCACGTCCATTTTTTCATCCATCAACACCCTCAAGACCTTCTCTGCAGGGCTGCTCTCAATCCACTCATTGCCCAGCCTGTGTTTGTGCTTGGGATTGTCCCAACCATGTGCAGGACTTTGCACTTGGTCTTGTTGAACTTCATGTGGTTCACAGGGACTCACCTCTCAAACCTGTCCAGGTCTCTCTGGATGGGATCCCTTCCCTCCAGTGTGCCAACCGCGCCACACAGCTTGGTGCTGCCAGGAAACTTGCTGAGGGTGCACTCCATTCCACTGTCCATGTCACCAACAAAGATGCCAAACAGCACTGATCCCATCTCTTCAGTTTAGAGAGAAAGAGGTCATGTGAGACAGTGCCAGATGCTTTGCACAAGTCCAGGTAGATGACGTCAGTTGCTCTTCCCTTATCCTTCAATGCAGTAACACCATTGTAAAAGGCCCTTAATGAAGCCCTGTTGGCTGTCACCAATTACCTTCTCATTTTCCATGTGCCGTAGCATAGTTTCCACGAGGATCCGCTCCATGATCTTGTCAGGCACACAGTTGAGACTGACTGGCCTGTAGTTCCCCACGTCCTCCTTTTTTCCCCTTTTTAAAACTGGGGGTTATGTTTCCCTTTTTCCAGTTAGTGGGAACTTCACCGGACTGCCACAGTTCCTTAGATATGACAGATAGCAGCTTAGCAACGTATCTGTTGATAGATTTATGCTGATAAATGTACAGCACCCAGCTCAACACAATATCGTGAGTCGTTATCTAGGTTTCTGAGCATTACAATGATGATGACTATTACAAGAATTGGAAGGTGAGATCAATGTACAAAAAAAAATACCAAGAAAGATATAAAATTTATTATTTTGATTTGTGGCTACAAATGTGTATCATTTCCCAGCCTCATACTCGCAGTGCTGAAGATGTGCTGTTCACTGTATATTAAAATTATATTGCCAGATATACATTTTAGCTATTCCATAACACCTTGTTTAAACGTCAGTGCAGTGTTATAAATAGTATTAGTTAATATCTACCGGCAACAAGAGACTACGCTCTAAAGCCAGATGCATTTTGCAAAGCCACTAAAAGCCTGCCTAAAGCAACAGGAGTTCTGGCAAGGTGGGCAGCAGCCCAAAGCAGCAAATTATCAGTGACAACGAAACTGATGCAAAACTTTGACAAAACAGTTGCCAACTTTGTCTCTTCCAGAGACCCAAAAAGTCTGGTCTGCTGCTGCTGTTCCCATGAGGGGAAGAGGAGAAAAAGAGGAGGGTGTGTGAAACACATAATGAGGCCAGAACTAGCCATGAGCCTCAGCTTTCCACTAACCCAGAGTAGAAAGCCTGGCTTCTCTCAAAGGCTCCTCGCTTCCAGCCATAACCCCTCTCCTCTTCCTACCACTTCAGCTGGTCATGTGCCCTCATGGCAAAATTCATCGGGGTCACAGAGCAGAAAAATCTTAAGCCAGCTCTGCATCCACCTTTAATTTTACCATTGTAAGACTACAGCTATGAACAACAGTGAAAGTCGCCGCACCCACAGCATTTGTCGGAATTTTTGTGGGTAGTGCTTAAAAGTAAACCTGGATAAGAACTGAAAGAGAGAAAGCAGGCAGGAATGAAACGCTCAGACACAGAGAATCAGACACAGCAGGGAATCCCAGATTATTTGGACGTGATTATTTGGATTATATCTGTGCTCGGACCAAGTCCAAACCACAACCTAATCACAAAAAGACTTTAGCAAATGACCGGTTTAGAACTCCCTGTCCTTAATTGTGAGAATACCTGTATAATTGCTCACAGGTCTCGGCTCAGCTTAGATGTTCTTTAATACAGGGACCAGTACCATCTCATTTATCTTCACAACAAGAATACCATAACTTCATAAAGAAATTAAAATGCAGTAAAATGAAATAAGGAATATGGCTAGATATAAGCAAGCACCGACCTCTAAGAAACAAGAAAAAAAAATGATAAAAAGGTCTTACACAGCCTAATATTTAAGTTCTGAATCAAGAAATGCACCTCATATAGATACGTCTTATCTTTTGTTTTTTCTGAGTTTAAAAAAAATTAAGAGACAGACGCTCAGGAGAGGTATTCAGTCGACGTGGCAGTGCTCCACTATAATTATTCTAATTGGCTCAAGATTTCATTATTAATGTTTCCATGGAAATCTTGGCTGCTTGCAGATGGTGCCTTAGAAGTATCAGGATGTCTCTTAAACTTGTATTTGTGCATTGCGCTTTTCTTCGGTTTATGGAAGGTGAAAAACAGCTCCTGCAGATTTTGAAACAGGCAGAGGTGAACATGACAAAGAGGAAGGAAACTAAAACAAGAGAATCAGGTAAGAATCCTAAGGGCAAACCCAGCAACTCTGTTTCACCCACAGTCCTTCATGTCGGGAGAGTTTTACTCTCTAACACTTCATGGAAGTTTATTTACTCCTGGGACAGTATCTAATCCACCAGCACCTGAAACATGGTCTACCGCCATCTTCACCTTTGGCAGGCCAGCAAAAACTACCCACACCGTTCAAAAAAGAGCTGAAATCTAGAAGTACTCCTGTAACCAAAACTGAAGAACTTAGGTGAAGCTAGGGAAAGTGCCAGTGCAGTTCACGGTGTTTGCCTTCATTTCAGCCATCGTTTGAGCGGATTAAGAAGCTGAATTACCTTGTTCCATTTTGTTTCTCTTTTTAAAGTTTTCATAAATTGTTGAAGCAAGATATTAACAAAAGGAGGAGGAAAAAACCATACCCCCACACAAGCAGAGAGCAGCGTTATGGGTGTGAAACAACCTGGCCAGCTCTGAGAGACCAGGCCACTGCTGAGAATCGTTTAGGTTGTGTCCTG
>NW_010388950.1:34292-60134 GCF_000710305.1 Buceros rhinoceros silvestris | reverse complement strand
GGGGGCCACTCCTGGTCTCTGCTTGAGGCCACCTGCTGCGGCCATTAGCCGGCAGTTTGTCCGCCTTTTGACCCTCGCCGCACCGGATCCCCAAACCTTGCCTGTATGTGTTCATCCCTTGTTCTTGTTTGTTCGTATAATATCGGTTTTGTTGTTATCAAAACTGAACTGAGGCCTTGCCCCCTTCTCTTCTTTCCCTTTTATCGCTCTCCTTAACCCTTTCCTCCTGGAACGGAGAAGGGGCTGATTGGAGAGAGAATTTGTCCTGTGGTTTGGCCCTGCCTCAGCCAAACCGGTGACACACGGTTTCCGATGGAAAATGCCAATGCCTCCCTGTCAAAAGAGAATAGATCAGGTTTGCCTACAGCAGTGGGATGAGATCCATCTTTGTGAGGGACAAAATGAACATGCTTTCTATACAGTTATAAAAAACAACCTGAGTAAAGGCATGTTCCCATGCAACTAAAGCTTAGTGTGGAATTACATGATGAATTAATGACGGCGAAAATGTTCAGTGTAAAAGAAGTGTCATACGAGAGCTGAGGGAATAATTCCTGAAGGCAAAGTGGTACCATGATGGCAGTGGTACTGGAAGGGCAGTGGTGCCACAGGGACAGCGGTGTCATGGTGGAGGTGGTGCCATAGTGACGATGGTACTGCAGAGGACATGGTACAATAGATTGAGCAGAAGGGGAGTGTTAACTGAAATCCAAACAGTTGGAAAACATATAGACAAACCTCTGTACAGACAAATCTGTGTACAATACTTTTATGTTACAAGCTCATCACAAGTGCTCATTTCTGTGAAGGCTCTTAGTGCTTTGCTGTTTTCTCTTCCGTGTCAGGCTTGCGTTTTCTGCTTCAGCCCAGCCCATCGTAGCCCATCCCATTGCTGCCCAGAGCACCTGTGCCTGTGGTGAGGCAGCTTGGAGAGCGGCTCTGCTGGAGGTGTGCTGAATGTGCTCTTGTGCTGGAGATGGTGCTCAGTGTGTGGCAGCTCCTGGCTGTACTATAGGTGCTGGCTGCTTGAGGTGATGGGGCTCACGAGCTCCACAAGGCAAACCCTAGGAATGGATGAGCTGTCAGGGCAATTTGGGACCTGCCCTGTGACCACCCAGATGCCCAGCTCGGGGGAGGTTTGTACTGGGATTGGCAAAAAGTGTGCAGCTGCAAACACTGCAAATGCCTGGAGCAGGTGTAGAAGAACAACCGTGTTGGGTCCAGGTGGGCAGTGGGAAAGAGCAAGAGGATTCTCCAGGTCCAGTGCCCAGTGTAGTCATCTGAATCCTATTGTTCATTGACCATGATGACCATGGACAGTGCAGAGTGATGTGGAGCTGAGTTGAGAACGAGGAAAGAAAGAAGCGTAGCAGCAAAACCAACTGCCCATTCAGCTGGGGATGGTGTTTCCCTGCTTGGCTGCCTCTTGTCACAGCATGTGGACAGTCAATGTGAGCACTACCACTGAGGTGAGCAAGAGAAAAGAAATAAGAGTAGCAGCAAAACCAGGGTAAATGATACAGCCTCTCCTCTCCTTTTGCTGCTCTCTTCCCGCTCTGTGATTAATGTTGCCATCAGGAAACTGACTGAAGCCATGTGTTGGACTGAGCAGATCAAACACGTTCAGTAGCTGGACACGGTGTAATGAAAGTGTAATAGTGACTGCTTTGTGAATTAAACTTGTTTCTTAGCAGGTTTTTTCTTAATGTTGCCAGAAGTGATGTCAGGAATCATATTTACCACAAGAAAAAAAAGTTGGACTTAAGCTAACCATAAAATAATAGTAATTTCTTTACAAGCTGAGAGAGTTGGGGTTGTTCAGCCCAGAGAAGAGAAGGTTTTGGGGACAGTGGCCTTCCAGTACCTAAAGGGAGCCCACAGGAAAGCTGGAGGGAACTTTTTAAGGGAACATTTTACAAGGGCATGTAGTGATAAGACAAGGGGTAATGGCTTTAAACTGAAATATTTAGATTAGATGTAAGGAAGAAGTTCTCCACTGTGAGGGTGCTGAGGCAGTGGAACAGGTTGCCCGGAGAAGGTGTGGATGCCCCCTCCCTGAAAGTGTTCAAGGCCAGCTTGGATGGGGCTTTGAGCAACCTGGTCTAGCGGAAGACATCCCTGTCCATGGCAGGGGAGTTGGAACTAGAGGATCTTTAAGGTCCCTTCCAAGCCAAACCATTCTGTGACTGTATGATTTTCTTTATTGCGCTTACATACTGAGGGAGGCTAATCCTATGGGACAATTGAGTTTTTGGCATGTCTGTTCAATTTAGAGGACTCTGAATTGAAGCATCCATGCAAAATGTTTTAATATTGTGAGGGGAAAATAGTATGGATGACTACTTACTGTGATTTTTGGTAACCTAATCATGTTTTCAAAGTTTGCATAATGCAGTGAGAGCTCTGCAATCTGCTTCTGCTCAAAAGGTTGCTCAGCTCATTATCATCACCATTTTTTGAGTAATAACAATAAAACCTTTGTCTTCTACATACAAAGTGCTGGTGAAAATTGTTGCTACCAAGTGTATATGGAAATGAGATTCATTTGTTTTTATGTGGTTATGGGAAAATATAAACAAAATTTGTGAACCGTAAATGTCAGCATTAACCTTTAGCTTGAAGGTCTCTCTCAGCCTGGAGGGATTGTTGGATAAAAGAGAAATAAAATTGAAACAGAATAGAAATTCTTCATAAAATGTCATTTTCAATGTAGTAGTATTATAATTTAAGGCACTATCAAACCCATACAGATAAATTCATGTTAACATTAAAGGTCTCTCTAACTTAGCTGTTTAAACAAAAGGCCACCACAGACACACAGAAATGCTGCATGATGAATTAATTTTAAGAAAACGAAGGGCAGTCTCTCAGATTCAGCCAATTACTTCCCCCTTTAAACAGCAGCATGCAACAAAAACAATGAGAATCGAAGTAAATCAGTAAACAGAGAACTCAAGTTTAGGAAGGTACAAGAGGAAACAGTTTTTTTCCATGAAGAAACAGTTTGATCTGCAAAAGAAGGTAAATTATTGCATTGCCAGCCTTAATAGCTGTTCAACATTGCATTAGGATCATGGTTAAGAACCCTGCTCCTAGAATCATTCAGATACCATAGAGACTTTATTTCTGGACATTCTTAAGTTGAATAAATCTTTAAGCATTGTATATAAAATCCACAGAACAAAAAAATTACTATTTGAGTTAATTTTTTAATGGAACATTCAAGGCCTATTAAAGTTATGAGCTTTTAGGGTAATGTAAAATGCTCTTTAGTAAGCTGCAGCACATTGTGACTTCATGATTCATCTGTATTATTTAATGGTCTTAGGTCTTGCTGCCATTAGGCTATATTGAACAAATGACTGGAAACTTTGCTAATTGGGAGTAAAGGTGGAAATGTCAATCTTTAGCCATTAATAATTTTACTTTCCATATCTGCCTTTACAAAAGCACTAGCAGAATGTACTGGACACTAAATATGTTTTAATCAGAACGGAGAGATAAAGCCATAGCATCACATTGGAAGAGAGGTGTTTTACTTGGTCTTTTGTGAACTTAAGAGTAACAGGCATTATGACAATTTGCATTAGGAGGACCCTTCTAAAACTAATATTCTTAGGGTTTTCAGCTGGTCGGCAGCTGGTTGTCATATGTGAACTACTTGCACCACATTTAATGCTCCCTTGCTTGAGACAATGAAGTTAGCATTACAACAAAAATACTACAATGTTTATACAACTTCATCAGTTACATTCCTTGCAAAAAAAGCAGCCCCACTGTTTTCCCAACTTCTGAAATACCTGAGGCTTCCCAGGCTCCTGTAGTGGCTTTAGCTCATTAGAGGTGGTAGAAAAAACTGAAGGTTGTAACACAGACAGGTTCAGGAAAGTGAGATTTTGCAGCGTAACTCCTGATACTCCAGGTACTGTTGTGTATAGTGAGTGTACAGCACACTGAAGTGTTACCAGGATCCGGTTACAGGGATAAAAATCCCTCCTCCAGTCAATGTGTTGTCTTTTACTGTGTCTCCCAGCAGTGGAGTGTACTCTGCCAACCTATGTGCAGAGAATGGCTGCTGTAGGAAGCAGAGCAAAGTGTTTGGTAGGAAATGAATGATGGAAAATAAATCTCCTCTTGTTCTTAATGATTATTTGTTCTTTAGAATGCCATGGCCGGCTGCCTACTCTCTGGTGTTGCCAAGAATGCTCTGGGATGGGATAGGGCAGGATGGATTGGGGTGGGTTGGGGTATGATGGGGTGAGCATTGGAGTAGACTTTCTCATCCAGGAGTGCTGGATGCTGTTTGTCCTGCTCCTTCTGACAGCAGCTATTTTCTACTGTCTACTACTGTAAAAGGGCACATTATGTCCAGGTAGATGTCCTGTGGTAGGCTGTCACATTACTTATTAGAGCAGTCATTTGTTTTGCCTTTTTTCATATTTCAGTAATGAGACAATACTAGAAACTTGTACAATAATCACTGCCTGAGTTATTTAGGCATCAAGAAGGTGGTTTGGACACCTTTCCACTCCAGGAGGTGAATCCTCAAATGACAAATGTTAAAATACATGTTTTTATTTGTGGCCACTTCTCTGAGAATTACACAGTTTGCACTTCTTTCTGAAGAATTACTGAGCATGAGAATCAAATTTAATTTTGTTTTTAATAGAAAGGTCAGTGATGGCTGGCTGTATTTCAGAAATACCTATGAGAAAGGGCTCATCTTGTCTCTCAACAGAACTGCAGATTAGCAATGATCCAAGCACAAGAGAAGTCAGTTCAGCTGCCCAGGGGATCAAGATGGCTCAGATTGTAACAGGGATTTCTGGAAAAATGAGCTGTGGGTTTCTACAGATCAGCCAGGCAGGCCTGGTGTCTGTGGAGGAAAAAGAGCGTTATTTGGAGTCTGAGGTTTGGCGCTGAATTTTCTGTAATGCTCATCATTCTTCAGCTACTCTTGAGCACCAGCTGCCACACTGATGGCTTCATCCACACCTCCATCTCTGCTTCACAGTCCAGGTCTGCTTCACCCAATGGCCACCAGCAAACTGAGTGCCCTCAGTGCTGATTTGGTTACAATCATGCTGAATTTGCTGTGATGCTGTTTATAAAATTTATCTTCCAAACAAACACCCTCAGGTCAATCCACCTTTCCAACTTTTGGGGACTTTGCTTCACTGAAATCTAGAAATCTCTACACAGTCACCTTTGATACTGAAGGTCATGGCACCAGTCATAAATAATGTGCAGCAATCCTTGCTGACAATGACTTTTTTCCACCAACTGAAGTCAGACTCTCACTTGAGAGATGTCTCCTGTTGATGAGTATTTTTATTCCACTTTTTTGATTGCCTCCACTTAACAGAGATCTTTTCCCAGCTTATTCATTTGGGGGACAGGCATCATATTGCCTTTCCCTGGAAGGCAGGATAGGTGGGAATCTCCTCCTGGGAGAAGGTCTTTGATATATTCTGTTCAGATTAATCCTACTAACCTCCCACCTTCCCTGCTGTTGCAATATCCTGTTTTGGTTTCTCGGCAATAAAGGAACAACATTAGTTTCAAATGTTTTATTCCCAGAAAGTTTTAGATGAACAGAAGGTTATGACCTTGCATGTGGTCTTGACAGAAACTGTTAGTTAAAGATGCCAAACTTCCATGGGGAGAGCAGAAACCCAGTGGGTGTTTAGAAAAAACCTTCCCAGGGAAAAACAGATTCTTAGAGGGAAAGCAAGTGTGAATAAACTCATCTTTTTGTGGATTACTTCTTTTTCTCCATTCTAATTTCCCCACCTCTGAAGAGATTTTCTTTCTCTGATTCAGTGGTTGTGGAAAGCTGTAGGGCAATGGAAGATAAATATATTGTGCATTGAAAAGCAGCTAATATTGTATGCCAGCCGGGGAGAGGTTCTGTAGCATTGGTTTGTCCTATTTGATTTGACCCAGGGACACTTCAGTCAATCAAGCAGTGCATTATCATTTCAAGCTCAGGGAGAGATGCACTATCAATCGAAGTGAGCTGCAGTCAGACTTGACATGCAGGGGACAAATCCCTAATCAATCTTTTAATCACCCACCCGGGGTGATTTGAATGAAGTCAATTAAGGGATCTTTCATCAGCGGAAAAAGCTGTATTCAGCTAGTTGAGGAAACATACGTAAGATCTCTTTTGTGAAGATGTCTTTAAAATGAAACTCTGGGGGTATTTTTGTCTTCCCTCATTCACTTAGGGTGGGGTAAGCTGGATGAGAAAGGAAAGCTATGTGTAGGATAATTGTATAAAGTTTCAAAATAATATAATCATGAATATGTATTTGGAATAAATTTCCCCAATCTCCAGAAGTGCTGCAAACATTCCAGAAAATGCTAAGCCATAAAGAAAGAAAAATACTGTATATTTATTTTTATAGACCAGCTTTATACAATGTCATTGCCAAACAATTGGATGAGGTGTTAAAGGAGTGCCTTTTCTGTCATAGGTAGTGAAGAAAAATATTCCATAGAGCCTGACTTCTATAATTTACTTTTTCTGTGTTGGCTTTTCTGGTATAATTTGTTACTAATATTTTGTATTCAAAAGTCCTGCCAGAGCTAGTGAAGCACAGGATGTCCATAGAAAGCAAAACTTGGTTGTAATTTCTAAATATAAATTTTATATTTTAACTCCTTGGGATGTGCCTTTAAATTTTGAGCAAAAGTGATTCTTTTCCATTGAATCTTGAATTGTGTTATTTTCTTACTGAGACTTAATATTTACAGATCTTTGACCATGTGACCTGTTGTGCAGTTATTTGGTTCTGGAAAAGGTAGGGCCACTGTGTTGTAATCTGTGGTGTTTGTCATTCCTATAGTCACACAGATTTGAAGTTCAAAAGCAGCTTGTTCTTAAAAACACTTGACATTACCCTCAGCATGGCCATGAAAATGTGGTTAAAACTAAAAAGTACCTTCTCAGGGCATCCCTAATGGAGCCTCTATTAACGGGGAATAAAATTGCTGAGGAAATTTTCAGGATGAACATGTTAAAACAACTCATCTGGTGTGGTTGCTAGACTTCTTACTCAGCCTTGCTTTAAGAGTTTTATTGGGAAATTTGTGCTCTTCATTCTTGTTTGAAATACACTCAGGATTAAACTTCTGCTGTTTGTATATTGGTAGAGATCAAACATCTTCAGTTCTGTGATAGTGGTTTTATCCCTCCCCAACAGAGTAATTTTACTTAGTGGTAAAGATTGAGATGACACTTAAACAATAAACTTTTATTTTCCATTCCACTTAGATCTTAAACTGAACAAAATTGCCAGCTCCAGGTAATTTTGTCTCTCATTCTTATCTCTGCAGAAGTCTGAGATAAATTTCAGAAGAAACGAACAAAACCTACTTGAGAGGGACCTGAGGGAGGTGTGGGATTGGAGTGACATTTTCTGTAATCTGCTTTGGTGCACTTTTGATACCGCCTTGTGTGAGCAGCTAAAACCACTTCCTTTTTGAACTGCAGATGCCATTGCACACTGAAGCCCAGAATCATGGGGATGGTTGGGAACCTGACCTGAACACTTGAAAATTAATTATGTCTTAGCTGGTGGGAGCCATGTGCCTGGTTAATGTGAGCCATCTTTCTGCATCTGGAAGAAAAGAAACAAACCTCTTCTGTACAGTTGGACTTACATCCTTGCTTTTGTCGTAGTTGTTCTGGTTTGGGTACGTTAATTTTGAAATAAGAGGTGGAATTTGCAAGCTGCTGCTCATGGTCAGCAGGGCATTAGCTGCTATTTCAGATCTTGTTTTTTTAAAGAAAGGCAGGAGACAGCATACAGGATTTGACTCTGCTTCTATTGAAATCATAGAAGAAGATGGAGACCACCCTGAAGGGCAGGTCATAAAAACCCCACAGCCAACAACATGCCACAAACCCATGGGAGCCATTAGCTGCATGGAGGAAAGGTCAGTTAAGGCTTACAAAGTCACTTTTCAGTTCATCTGGCTTATCTGTCTCTGCTTTCACTGATTTCAGACCAATTTCTTCATAGTTACACCCAAGCAAGGAAAAAAACAGGAGTTTGCACAGCGGTTCACATGTGCGGGGTATATAGACCTGGAGGAGCCATGACACCAGTGTGTCTCCACTCAGGACCACCTCCAACACAAATACTCTCGGCTATCCTTGATCTGCTGGTGTGACCTCTGCTCTCCCTGCCTGGGGGCAGAACGGTGGATCAGAGAGCTGGACTGCTTTTGCTGTGCACTGGGTGGGTGATGTTCGCAGGCAACATGGAGCAACATGACATGAAGAGCAGACCCAACCTGCCTTTGATCCTGGGTTAGATCAAAACCACACTACCTGAGAATACATTGCAGCACCTGGGTCTACCCATACGCCCCAGCACATCCCAGCGTCCCACTGAACGGAGATCCAAGTCTGCACTGTGCCTCTGCAAGGTCTGGATTTCCATGGGAATGTGAAGGAGCCCCCCAAAGGGGAGTTGAGTGACACCTCACCCCCTTCCCACTACAATTACGGGGGACATGAGGGCATGGGAGTTGAAACATAGCCTCAGGCCTTCACTGTCTCTAGACTCAGGGGATAAAAATTGTATTTTTCCTCTCTCAGGCATGGTTCTTACAGTCAGAACCCCAACAGGCAAAACTGAACACCTCTATGATTCACATTCTTCTGCAGCATGTTGCTATTTGTACAACAGCTCAGATGGCAGTTGCCTTTACACAGGCTGGGAAGAGAGTCATGGAGTGAAAAAGTGGCCTGATTAAATCTTTTTTTCTCTTCCAGTCAGCAGTAAGTTTTTGAATCCTGAGGAGATGATAATTAATGCAGCTCTTTAAATAGCTGTTTGAAGAAGCAATTCAGGTTGCATGTAGTAGACACAACTTTCATAAATATATGGAAAACAGATTACTTTTTAGAGGAATGTTACATTTCATTAATTACAAATGTCTCTCTTTTATATAACACTTTTTAAATTACAATTCCTTGAAGAATGAATATTCCTTAGGGTTGGGTAACAAGGCTATGCCTGATTTATGCCATTTAGATGCAAATTGTCATTCTGGTATGTAAATACTCAAAAGCATGTGAGATGTAGACAGACAATGAGGGCACAAAAGAGCAATATGAAAAAATATTTTTCTTTTTTTAATTTTTTTTTGATTTTTTTTTAATTAGGGTAAAAGTTTACAGGGTTTTGCTCCTCAGAGCTTTCTCATGCTAGTCCATTGACTTCACTGAGACTCTCTTATTAGAGCTCCTGTCACAGGGTCATTCCCGTGAACAGATGTTGTTTCAAATTCATATAGCTTTTCTATTCTTAAACAACAAAAATCTGAGATGGTATGTGTAGCTGACTTAGGATTTTTGGAAAGGAGAACTGCAATAAATCAGTGAGACAGTGCATAAGAAACCAGAAGATTAAATAAACAAGGAAAATGTGTTGGCAGCATGGAGACTGCTTCAGAACACTCTTTTAGAAGCATGGAGTAAATGTATGCCACCAACCAGAGAAGATTTTTTAAGGAGTGAAAGGAAAACAAGTTGTTGGCATGGTCCAAACATCAAGGCAGTAGAAACTACTAAATACATCAAAGCAAGTTTTAAAAAGTGGAATCTTATCTGAACAAGGAAAATAGAAAAGATCATAAACTGTAGCAAGTTGAGTGTCACACTGCAATAAAGTAGGCTAGTGAGGATTTAGAGGGGGAAACTTGTAAAGGTGTGAAAGCTGCTATAAATCCTTTTTCAAAAGCATCAAAGGAAGAAGCTGACCAGAAAGTCAATCGGGCCGGTTCATGATGAAGGTGTAGAAAAGGCACCTGGGTTAGACCGCCTGACTGCCAGGACTTTTCAAATATCATGGAGCCTGGCTTGGCAACTACCTCAGACAATTTCCTCAGGACCCTGGGATGCATCCTCACCTTGCATCCATCAACTCGGGCTCTGTGAGAAGAGAGGTTATTGGTGAAGACTGAGGCAAAAAAGTCATTGAGTACTTCAGCCTTCTCCTAATCTGTTGTTACCAGCTTGCCATCCATGTTCATCAGGGGGAGTGTGCTCTCTTTAACCTTTCTTTTCTGGTTGACCTACCTGTAGAAGCACTTCTTACTCTTCTTTGCGTCTCTTGCCAAGTTCAGCTCCAGCCATGCCTTGGTCTTCTTGACCTCATCCTTACACAACTGGGCAGCGTCCCTGTACTCTTCCCAGGACACCTGTCCCTGCTGCCACTGCCTGTACAGTTCCTTCTTGCACTTTAGTTTGACCAGTAGGTCTTGATTCAGCCATGCCAACCTCTTCCATTCCTCGCCAGATTTCTTGCAGATTGATTTCTGGGGATGGACAGCACTTGCACTCTATGGAAAGTGTCCTTAAAGATCTGCCGTCTCTGTTCTCCTCCCTTGTCCCTAAGGGCCGTTTCCCAGGGGGTCCTATTGACTAACTCCTTGACAAGCTGGAATTTTGCTTTCCTAAAGTTCAGGGTTCTGATTTTACTCTTTGCCTGACTCGTATCTCTCAGGACTGTGAACTCCAGCAGTGCGTGATCACTGCAGCCCAGGCTGCCTCCAATCTTGACATCGCCAATGAGCTCACTTGCGTTGGTGATCTTCGTGTTCAGGTATTTCATGAATGTACATTGGAGAAAATAGGAGTTTATTTGTGGGTTATTATGTGGATTTTTATGACTATACTGTTTAAAACATAAAGGGTGTGGTAAGAAAAGGTGAATAATGAAATGAGTGACAGTAATGCAGATGATAAACGAGAATCTTTTCTCAGAATACTCTGATCTTAAGTTATCTGAGCAGAGCTGACTGATTAGTGAAATGGAACATGAAATTCAATGTCAATAATTATAAGGTAATGCATACTAGAAAAAACCCCCATACCTCTATGTACAAATACAGTCAGGAAGGGATTTAATTCCCTAGTGCCACTCAGAAAAGAGGAATAAGAGTTAATGTGGATAGTTTGCTGAAGGTACCAATTCAATTGTCGTTGAGAGTCAAAGGCAGATTGAATCAGACAAAATTTTAGGAAAGGAACTTACAACAAACAAGAGCATATGGTTATGGTCCAGTGCGAAACTGTGAGTGTTGTAAATGAATCCCTAGGACTGGGAGTCCTGGTCTGCAAAACCTGAGGCAGAATAATGCCGAACCAGGAGGAGGTTTCCTGGCTGCCCATAGGGAATGACGTGCAGATTTGGTTTTACATTTATGTCTTTGGGCTCTTGTATCAAATACTGCATATGTAGCTGATGTCTAACATTGTTAAAATTTGTAGAGCTGATACATCTGCAGCTCTGTCCCAGGAGGAAAACTGTATGCAGAGTCCTGTGGCCAGTTTGACTGCAGGTGTTGTCATAGGAGGGAATACAGAGATAGTCCTCCCCTTGTAAACTGACAGCTCAGTTATTTACTCAAGCCACAGGCAAGCCTTTTACATGCAGTTGCTGCTGAGATCTGAAAAAGCGGCTTTTTGGGGAAACCTCCTCTCACTGTGGGATGAAACTTTTTTGATGTTTCTCTTGCCTTGGAGAGGGAGAGAGAGAGGACAAAGCAATCCATCCAGTGTGCACTCATTTCCTCCTCTCACCAGGGTTACAGTCCTGAGCCATTGGACCTTTGTCAAGAGGGATGAGCTGGGCTACCAAATACAGCTTAGCAGTGACATTCGCGTGTTTCTGTCACAGACTTAGTTGCAGCAAAATTGTATGTTCATTTTATTCTGTGGCAGAGTGCACACAGCTTTCTGTATCTGTTTTATATAAGTATAATGGGCTTTGTAGGGAACATTTTTCTGGTTGCTATTGCACAGAATACAGACAAATTTCAGTAAGTCTGTGCTGTGTACCCAATATAATGTCAGAGGTTTTTTTTATTTTATTTTGACTAGATTATTTCCTTAATCTAGAGGGTTCAGTGGGTGCGCTTAGTTTCTGCATTAGTATCAGTAGTAACCTCGTGCAAAGGAATGATAAGCAGAGAAATGTTAGCTTGCTAATAGCCCAAATGGATTAGCTAGGTGAATATAATAAAAATTGCTGCAATGAGATAAATCTGTGCAGTATCTTATGCTGTGCTATTTTACCGTTAGTTTTCTGTTGTCTGATGCTGTGATTTGTATAGAAATAGAATGCTAAGCTATGTTCTGCTGGACAAACACGTACGTTTTAAAAATGAAGAACAAAAGCTCTATTACGAGTAAAGATATGGACTATTTTCTCTACCAATAGTGAAAGGTGGTTTTATCAGTTATTTTGTCCTTAGTCAATACTTTAACATTTTTGCTCCTATACTGTTGCAGCAGGTTCAGATTTTGCAAGCCAGAGACTTTTGTTGAGCCCTTCATCTTCAAAAAGTGTCCTTGAGCTGAGCTTTCAGCTAATCTCTGTTGAAACTCAGCTTCAGTTACATTTTGAGAGCTGTTTGTGATGTCTTTGGGAATGACAACATCAGGCCGTAGCAAGGGTGCAAGGGTGCTATTCTTTAGTGTGCTGCTGTCTCTCCTCGTGGAGGTAGCCGTGTTTTGCGAGCTTTGACTGTATGAAAGCTGAAGGGATGCAGGCCTTTGTTATCCCACTAAAGTGAGCAGACCTGCTGACAGGAGTGAGGACTGACAGCCTGACTTAGTAGCCTTGCAGAAATGAGATTCAGTGATGAGACACTTCCATCTATTAGATCTTTATTTATCCATAACTTGCTGCTCAACTGTGAGAACCTTTTTATTCTCCATAAAAATGCTAATAAATTCCTTTTTCACCCATTTTTACCCACCAACCAGGTAGCTTTACAATCCACAGTGACACTTAACATACCAAGGTAATTGTTCTACTGCAGCGTGTTTTTTACACTGAGCAGTCAGGTTTGCCTGTACTTGTCACTTCCTCAGCATTTTGTTATGCTGAATGAACAGGGTGTCACTGAGAAACTTGGAATCCTTTAGAGTGTTTTAAAGGACTTGAGATGGAGGAGCTTAAACTCACCTTTTTATCTTTTAGTATCTGCTTGTTCTCATTTTTTACCCTGGAGCACTAACATTCATTCTTTATTTACAGATCTCAACAGGCCTTGCCTTGTCAAATATTTTGAATTCCATAATGAGGTGTGTAACGGCTCTTATATAAGCTCCGGTTCACACTCTCGTAGGATGCCTTGCCTTTGTGCTTAAATGGATTTTCCTGTGTTCACTTTACTCATTTTGCTTTTTACTGAGGAATTAAGAAAATAACATTTGGCTTCTCTTCTCTCACCATGTCCTAACACCACCACACCCCCCGCTCTCCATCCAAATGTGCCAAGCAATCACATGCTTCATGTCATCAGTTTGGCTCTTTGGAACTAATATCAGAAATTCCTTTTTTGATAGCAAAAATTGTAATGAGGACGAAAACTGTACATCCAAAAATGAACTGTAAGCAGATCACATCATGTATGTTGTCAGTCAGGTACTATATAATGATTACTCTTTCAATTACTCTATTGAAGAGAGTTTGAGGTCAGAAAGAACCTTTTCAAACAGTGGGTCTGAACTGCTGCAGGTTTGTGTCAGAGGCCACAGAACTTCACCTGGTAGCAGCAAGCCTGTAACCTCCTCACAGATGCAAAGCCTTTCGCAAAGACTTCCAGCGTTAATATACAGGCTTTGAATGGTGGTGGATCTCCTCGCAGGTAGCTGGCATGTGGGAGGTGCCATAGCCCTAGCTGTATCTACAGCTGTGTCACGGGTTAGGGCTGGGCTGGCCACTAGGTGAATCACTAGGTGAAGCTGTATTAACCTCTCTCCCTCCCCAAAGAAGTATAGAAAAGGGAGAGAGACTTATGGTTGGAAAAAAACCCTAAAACTGCTTTAATGAAAATATTAACAAGAAAATTAAATGTATACAATATATAAAAAACTGATACCAAACCCAACCCCCCTGATGGCAGTTACCTCACTGTCACCACTGATGCTGTGGGCAGAAGCTGGGGAAGCCCCAGACTGGGCTCAGCAGCAGATGGGAAACAGATTCAGGAGCTGGATTCTGGAACTGGATTCAGGGATGCACGAGTTGGGATTGAAAGCAGGATATCAGAGTCCTCCTTGCATGCTGGCTTGGCCCTTGAGATCCCTCAGCTTTACACCAAGTATGATGTCAATGGGATGGAACACCTTGTTGGTCAGTGTAGGGTCACCTCTCCTGTCTGCTCCTCCCCGCAGGTGCAGCCTCTGACTTACTGCAACTCCACCGTGGGGACACAGGATTAACAGGGACCTTGGTCTGCACAGGAGCAAGTACAAGCCAGAACCTTTCTGCACACCAGCCCCTGGCAGTAATTGTCAACATCAAGTGCTGTCACTGCTAGAAGCAGACACTGTCTGCAGAAATATGCCGTTAACTTCAGAAAGAGCAGAAGAGTCTGAGCTAAAAAGTTAAATCACTGAACGGAATTAGTTCTGTTCTAACCAAACCAGGACAACCTACATGTACGTGGGCAGGGACTGCCTGTTGGTAGTGTGAGTGTGGACTGGGGGACAAGAACATGTTTGGACAAACACGTGTTTGGGCCATCTGTGGGGCACATGCATGCTGCAGCTGTGAGATCAGATCCACTGCATGTGCCTGATATGTTTTTCAACCCACAAATACAGCTTTTCTACTACTTTAAACTACTTTCCCAAAGTAGTTTAGCTATGTTTTCCCTTCTAGCCTTGCAGCATGAGATAGTATTGAAATATGTAATCTCAGAAGATGTTAAAATCCCAGAAAATGTTTAAACCGGTAAGGTATTACTGAGAGAAAGAGTCACAGTTCCAAGTGGATGAATGTCCCCAGCAGGAAGTGGGTGCACTCATTTGTCCTGGAAGAAATCTTCATTAATACTGTGATGGATTAGATATACTATTTAAGCAATTTCTATTTATGGACTGGCTCTCCTGTTCATGTTTTATGAGTTTCCTCCCAGGCAAAGCTGCTTAGGTTGGTTCATTAGTGTCTTGTCTGAAAAACAATTGGGAGGATATTAATCTGAAGCTCAAATACCATGTCAATTAGCAGGCTGGGTTTTGTACTGCGGAGTTCAGAATGTACTTGGCAGAAGAAATGAAAAGAAACCTTTTATCAATGAGACAGATTTAAAGCAGTAGATACAGATACTTCAGCCCCTTTTCTAAATATGACCTTAAAACAGTTTGCACCAGATGCCATCTCTGAATGACACATTGTTGATCTCATGTTTTAGATAAAAATATTAGAACAGAGCTTCACTTTCATAGTGAATATGTGGTTAATTTGATGACATGCTTTGGAGATGGAAACAAACAAAATGTGTGTTCTACTTTGTGATATACAGAGGCAAATGAGAAAGGTCATTCTTCTGGAAGCTGGTCATAGTTAGATGCACTTTTTAGGAGCCTCACCCTGAGTATGGAACATGTTGGTAGCAATACACTATGGGAGAGTCATGTTTTACTGTCAGGCAAAAAAAATCGTAACTTTTTCATGCAATCATCAGTAGAATCTGTGTGAAGTCATTTCCTTTCAGCACAGTGGGATAAAACAGTGCACTTGGGAAAGTGTAATGAGAATTGAAATTCAGGGATTATGGACTTGTGTGTTGGGGCAACCTCACCTGGTGCCTTGGCTCTTGCTGCTGGGAGGAAACAACTGAGCCTTGGCAGTTCTTCTGGCAATATGTGCTGCATTTGGGGGAAGTGCTTCCACTTCTAGGTTCAGTTTCTAAATGTTTTAAATTAAAATAAATACTTCTGTGATTCAGTCCATTAGAGTCTTTGATGCAGTTGCATTAAGGTCTCAACTAACAGTGCCAGAAACCTTTTTCAACCACTTATGTTGGGTAGCGTAGGCATAAAATGCTAGTAAATAGGAATTGCAGTGCATCACATTCATTTTGTACGGGTACATATCTACGCTAGCGTCAAGGCAGGAGACAACTAAGACATGAATTTCTTAGCTGGAAAAAAAACACCTGCATGAGGTTTGAAAGCACAGTCTCACTGGCTGCGTGTGTACTGCTTTATCAGGTTGCTCCTGGGGACAGAACCAGGAAGGCACCCCAAGGTGAGTTCACAGACACATTTCAGGCCCTTACCATACTTCCCAAATGCTCTAGATGTGTCCACAGAAAACAGCACTGAGTGTCCTTGGGATTTCCTGTCCTACAGTGGTTTTGGCATTATCGGCAAAAGAAATGCTTTCTATGTGACTTACTATGTGGTGGTCTAAGTGGCCCTGCTTGCTTCTATTCATCATTGCCAGGAGCAGAAGCAGGAAAAGAGCCTTTCTTTTGCTTGCCTGGACCTCCTGATTCCCAGCCGGACCCCCTGCTTCCCTAGAGCTTGCCTATGTTTAAAGCAAGCAAAGTCCCAGGGGCTGAGCCTCCACTGGGATCCCTGGGACCAGGACAGGCAGCAACCTTCCATCTTGCAGTGCTCATCTTAGACTCAGTCTCTCCCTGGACCTTAGTCACAGCAGAGTTCCTGCATGGCAGCATAGACCCCTTGGGAGATGGGGAAGGTGACACCCTTCCCATGCGCATGCTGCAACTGGATATTTACAGCTTTTTCACAGAACTGAATCATGAGCGAGGATGTGCATTGCCAAGTGATGAACCCTTTGGGCAGGACTCAGCCTGGGACATTGAAATTAGTCATCTAATGTATGTGTAGATGAGATTTCTAAGCTCCCGTTATAGATGGTGAAGAACCAGTCCACAAATCCCAGGGAGGGTGTATTCAGTATAGGTGGTGGGGTTTGGAGACTGAGCATGCCCATAGTGAGAAAGACACTGAGAGACTCCATTCAGTGGCCATCTTACTAATAGTGATAACTGGTAATTCTGAGATGCCCAGAGATACGTTGGGCATCCAGATGGGGCTTGCAGATGTGACACAGGGCTTACAGGAGACCTTAGGTCCTCTGAAGCAGCAGCTAGAGTACAGCCAGAAAACTCCAGGACGTATTAGTGGTACTAGACACCAATGCTTTGGCAGCTGAATCAAGGCTTGGATCTCTACTGACTGCAATAGGAACTAATGAAGATTGGCAACTAGGTGTGTAAATTTAGATACCTCAATCTCAAACTGAATCCCACCTGTGTTTCTGGTAAGACCCAAAAGCCGTATTTTGCACTCTAAATAAATTTACAACCACAACATATTCAAAACATAGACCAAAGATAATTCCTCTCAGCCCGCTTCCAAACCAGCATCTTCTTGACTTCTTTCACCTCTGGTGGTAGGACTGCCCAAGGCAGCCCTCTCCCTTTCCAGCTTTCTGGAAAACCTCTGCAACTCTAGTCCGAAGCAAAGACTATATGAGAGATGGGCAACCTCAAGAGGCAGGGTCCTTCACAAAGCATTTGGAATTAGCTGTGCCCCCACAGAGCAGCATTTGGGCATAAACAACACCAAGTCATCAAGAAAGGGCATCCTGCACTGCCCTTCTTTTTGACTTACATGGAGCGAGTAACCACTGCCACCTCCTTTCCCCTCAGGTGGGTGAGCCACATGTCCTTTCCATCTTTGCCCTTGGAGTTCATCTTGGTGCATCTGACAGCCCTGGCCTCAGCCCTGGCCTCAGCCCTCTGTGCCAGCACAGGGCTGTGAAATGACATTCACGCTGCCCCTGAGAGCTCAGTGTGTTGAAAAGGTGGCTCCTCTCATCACTCTGGGGAAGACACAGGCTCTGGCAACTGTCAGCATTGGGCAGAAAATCTCCCAGCGAGGCTCTGCTGTGATATTTACCTACAGAGCAGGAAATTCCGCTTCGCTTATGATATGGCCTTTCAAAGGCCGCATCATCACTGTCAGCCATGGTCTTTGATGCAGTGGGTGGTTGTACTGCTGACCACGCGCCATCACCTTCACTGCCTGGGTACAAGACCCTGTGAGGGCACTGCAAGCACTGATGTGTATGAGCTGGTGGTACTTAATAAACTTAAAAAAATTCTGTCTTATGAGAAGTTACAGCAGATAGTCTTGACAGCATGTGATGTGGAGAAGAGTGTGACACCAGATTTATATCCTGGAACACTTAACGTGGTACTTCTTTGACTTAAAAATAGCTAGCCATTAGTTATCCCCAAATAAAAAATAGCTCCAATTAGAGAAATTAATAATAATATATTTCACATTCCTTGGAGATTATTTTTATGCACATGTTAACAAAACAATTACTATAGTTGCACTGAATTATCTGGGTATTAAATTTGTTAGTACAGGGAATAAGCTCATCCAGTGATCTGTCAAGCTGCACGTGCCCTTGCCAGTGTAACTAACGTAATTTCATATTTGTCATAATTGTTTGATAACTCCATTGTTTGATCCTCAGACAGAAGAATCTGTATTTGTAATTCATTCTTATTATCACAGTAGACTTCAGATCCATAGCTTATGTACAGCATACTCCAAACCTACCGTATTTTGGGGGGGGGAAAAAACCACCTCAGCAATACACTAGCTCAAGGTACCTCTTCCTACTCCTACTTACCCGTTACCTTGTCAGCAAACAACTGAATGCCTCGTCGTTCCAGAATGTGCTTGGATGCAAGAGAGGCAATTGACACTGTTGAAAAATCTTCAGGTATTACCTTCAGATCCTCCTGGATCTGAAGAGTGTTGTGATTTAGTGATGCAAGCTACCACCAAAGAAAAATGCACAGAAATGCTTTTGTTTGGGCCATTGCTAACAGAAATAGTAGAAGTTGTTCAGAAAATTAAACAGATTAGTTAAAATTGAGACTATAAGCAAGAAAGAACTGAAGGTGGCACTGTAGGAACAGACAATCCCCAGTAAAGATGGTAAAGGCTTGCTTGCTCTTTCTCTTTGAAATGAGGGGGAAAAAAAGAGAAGATTGTCAGGCAGAACCATAATTTCGCATAGCTTTTAGTCACTGTTTGCTACTGAATATATTAGACTTCCTTCCCCAGAGTGGGAGGGCTTCGAGGAGAGCACTGGAGCACTCGGTGTCCTTTCCTGCAGAACAGACACCCATCTGTTCACCCCGCAGCATGCAGGCTGCTGGCAGCGCAGGTCAGCTGAACGTGGGAAACTGCAACCAGTTTGATGCCAGGCTGAGGAACCATCAACTAGGGCACTTTTCTTTCCCAGATGAGTCAGGCCTATGGCAGGATATTCCATTGATCTGTCCCTAATGCTTAGTAGAAGGGCACAAATTGAGAATTACCAGAAGCATCTAAATGAACTAGCCTTTACAGAAAATGCTGCGGGTTATGACTCACCTCTGCAACTCTTAATTCCAGTCAAGCCTTCAGACTGTCTGTACCTAAACTAATCCTCCCTTTGTTCCCACTCTGCTGAAGCTGGTGTCCATGCTGGGCTGCACACAGGAGGGCTTTCCAAGAGCAACCCCTTCATTCTGCAAGAAATCACAGCTGTGTTACAGAGAATTTTATGGTTTCAGAAGCTATGGCTTAGAATTCCGGAAGTGTCCAGGAGCCACTCTGGAGACACACAGCAATCCTGAAGGGCTGCACAAGCTATACAACTGATCTGACCACAGAGTAAATGCTTAATTTTGGAAATATTACAGGCCAGATGCACACAACTCAGAAGAAAACTTGTGGATTATAGGCACTTATCCACCTCTACCTTAGTGCTGTTTCATAGCACTCGAAAGCTTTTTAAGACAGAGATCTGCCTTCCCATTCAGCCACAAGAACCAAACTCCTGTCTTAGGAAGCGGCAGTGCGACCTGGTCCAGGAGTGAGCTCCAGTAGTGAGAGCACAGAGGTGGGTTTTGCATTTCATTGGGATTTGGTGCAGTTAGTGGACATTTTTACTTTGCTTTGGACTTGTTTCGGCTTCTCTGAAGGTTTTCTGGTGACAACTTTGTTCCTATTGATGAAGAAAATTATGTTGGTTTTGTTTTTTTTTTTTTTTTTCCCCTCAGAAGGACAAATAATTTGTTCCTGTAGGCAGCAGCAGTCATAGAGGGCTTTGAAAAGCAGGAAAGGGGCCTTGAAGTGGACTCTGCACTAGGAGCAGGGTGCAGAGCAGTGTACCAGTGTGCAGTGCATCGAAATGAGACAGACCTTCAAGCAACAGCAGATCCAACACTGGTATTGCTGGTGGACAAACAAAAAGTATAACAAACCTGTTTATGTGCACACATGCATATCACACAATGGAAGTTCAAGACAACAGTATCGTATAAAACAAGAACAACATGCATTATTCATTATCGAGGTAATATTGAGGAGATGAAAGTTTTTAGTTGCATATGCTGGAAGCAAAAAAAGAAAAACACAACCATTGTGAGGAGAATGTCTGATTCTCCTGCATTCCTCTTCTGTGTTCAGCCCAGGGCACCCCATGCCTGCCTCTGTGGACCTGGGGACAGCTAGCGACATCCCCACCATGGACTGTTGCAAAGGTTTTATGAATGCATGAGAGCTGTGAAAAGCATTTAAACACTAGTAAAAAACAAGTACTTAGGGAAACTCGTTACTCATTGTAGCAAGCCGCTGTATCTTGTAGCAGTTTTGCAGAAGGTCTGCTATGAGATTGCTACAGGGTTTATTTGTATCATGGAGGTTTGTCACATTTTGCCAGTGCTAAATTTCATCCTTATAGAAAAACGCCAGGGAAAGATTTTGGCAGGGTTAATAAAGCTGTGGGGACAGCTCAGTGTCCCCAAAGTAAAAGCCATTCTTACCTTCCTGCTTGTAACCTCTGCCGCTGAGCAGGGTGTTGTATGCAGAGACATCTAGGGTGCAGAAGCTTTGTTCCAGCACCCAGAGTATGTGAGTGTGCCATGCCTCTGAGCCTAGGGGGTGAAGCTGGTGTGCAATGTGATAACGACTCAGGTAGCAAGCGGGGTGATGTCCCCAAAGAGTAACTCGCAAGGCACTTGGGAAGATTTCGAAGGATTGTCTGATTTAACAGACTGATGCCTCCAACTGAGGCATCTGTTGTAAGGGAGGGGTGTTATTCTGGGTATTTCCTTCATTTCAGCATTGGTGCTTTATGAAGGTCTTTCTTTGTAGGAGGAAAAAGGCAAGCTCCTTCCATCACTTTGGTAGGAGAACCAGGAGATTTCTCCTTCCAACGCCCAAGGTGTGATGAAGTGTGCGCCAGGGAGCTTCCCTTATCCAAGGAAATGTCTGGCTGAGGTTCTGCAGCCTGACACAGATTTTAAGGCCTTGAGCTTCATCTCTGCTTCTGACACCCTACGTCTGAATGTGCCTGGTCAAACAGGAAAGACAAGCAAAACAAGAACATGCTGTATTTTTCCAGAGATGCCAAAGAAGACTGTGTAGGTGAGAATTTGCTATCAGTCGGGATATAGTCCCCTGGGAGACTTCTCTCTATCAGTAATTCTCAGTTATGGCTGTTATAAGCACATGTGCATACCAAAATTTTCATCAGTGAGCCACCACATGAAAGCGTGTTTACTGTCCAGGTGTATTTTAACTGCTTGTTTACAGTTTCTGTGAAAGTGATTTATTTGCATGGGAAATGCGAGGACCACTGTGAGGAGGTACTCATTGTCGCTCATACCCCATCATACAACACTTACAGCATTTGAATTATGAGAAAATAGAAATACTTTCTGTTTAACACTTCCCATCAACCCCAGTAGAAGGCAGTTCATATGTCAGTGGTAGGATAACGGCTGGCTGTAAGGTAGCAGATAACATAATCTGCCTCTTGAAGTTCTGCAGAAACTGTCCTTTCTATTTATTTTACTTGACCTGGACAAAGCAAAATGTTGTTAAGCCAGCAGGTTTGATTGATTGCAGATATCTATCTATTCCCAGGAGTCTTGCCTATCAGGAAGTTACTTGCAAGCAAAGGTGGGTTTGATTTGCAAGCTTTTTCCTTAATCTAAAACAATGCGTAATAGAAAGTTATACCTCAAGTCATAAGCTGCTAACAGTTATAAATAAAGGTAATTACCACGAAACAAAACAAGTTACTTGTTCAGATGATTTGTTAAAGTAAATTAAAATATAATGTGGTGCTAAGACTGCTTTTTAGATGCTTTTGAACACCGTCTATTGCTCTCTGTCAGCTGGTGACTTCACTCAGCAGCAATTGATTTTAAGGAGGAGAAAAATACAAATTATTCATCTGGATGTTGCTCTCCCACACATTAGCAAGCACTGTCTGTCTTCAAGAGCTATAAGATGTCTGAAGCTATGACAGCTCTCCTCGCAAGGACAATTTACCACTAACATGGGGAGCTCGATGATTTGTAGAAAATTTTGAAGTATGACAATTATGAGACAGCACATAATAGTCTTTAAATAGTGTTTGTTTATTCTGATCATAGATTGAGCAGTGGAGTATTTTGCTCTTTGATTTTGAGCCACCAAGTGGTAATACAAATGAGATAAGATTTCTGTGCTTAACAGTGGTGAACCTTTCTAGGCACAGTTAATGGAACTAAGCTCAGCAAAGTGAATTGAAACCTCAATGTTTTATCTCTTCTGCTAAAGAGCATTTTTTTTTGTTAGAAAGACCGTAAAAATATCAATGATACCTAATAACAAGGGGTTAAATCATTCCCTCAGATCGATCCCATCAATGGGCCACTCCAGGACTCTGCTGAGGCTGTTCCAAGACTTTTTTGCCTCTGGGAGCCTTTCCGGGGACTGTGCAACTCACCAGGTGTTCGAAAGGTGCTTGGCAGATGTGGCAGCAGGGTGCACCAAATGCCTCCCTCACCTCAGGCCACTGCCCCTTTTCCACTGGCGACACAAGCCTGTGCAGAGAGTCAGGCAGCCTTGGTCCATATTGCTTTGTGGACCTTAGGCAGGGATGGCTTGAGAAGATTCCCAAAAATATTCTTCTGTTGGTGTCAGGTGTGTGAATGGAACCCCCTGGCTCTGATCCTGGCTTTGCCGTGTGTCCTTAGCACTTGTTGCTAGCTTTCACTCCCCAGAGCGTTTTTATCCAGTGAATTCTAATATCAAAATCTGATCTTAAAAACTGTATTTTCCAAAATTGAGCAATTTATCCAACTATTACACTATAAACTGAACAAGAATTATCAGGGAGCATTATATGCCCATATATCCATGGCTGAGCTATGTTTTCCAGGCCTTTTGTCTGGGTGATAATCAATCACACGTCCTTTTGCACTCAAAGAACCAAAGTTAATTACAGACCTGCTCAGTGGTCTATGAGATACATTCAGCACCTCAGATATACTGTAGCTAATTTTAGGGTTTTCTAAATGGGAACTGTAGATCAAAGTATCTTTCATTTTGTCCCTGTTCTCATATAATGGTCTCAGGAACATCCAGATCACTAAATCCTTGTTGCTAATCTTGCAGGTTAGAAACCAGAGTCACCTCTCTTTTCTGTGCTGAATTCTTGAAGTCTTCCCAGTCATTGGCCATTTTCTGATGCCAAACTGCATACATTTTCTCTTATGTTCATATATCTCTCAGTTCCCTAAATATAACTTCAAGACTATGTAGAACTCCAAAAAATGCCCCAAATATCACATCCTATATTCTCAGGTGGATTACCAAAATGTGCTTTCAGAGCAATCTTAAAAAGTAAATAAAATTATTTATCCTCTGTTTTTAACAAACAGTCTTGAAAAGGAGGGCTCTTCTTTAGGGAGGAGAAAAGAAATTGGATATTATGTCTTCAGTGCTTCTTGAAGGTTAAGATGTTAAAATAATCCCTAGAGAGTTAGCAATGAGAAAATGCCTTGCCTTCAGTGACAGACTTCAGTACCCATTTAGCATTTGTAATTTCTGTGTGATAACTCAATCTTCCGGTATGGCATGGTTTTATGCATTTTTTTCCTAAATTGAGTACCGGAAGCACTGGGTCTGTTATCTGAAAGATAGTTACAGGCAGAATATGGAGACAGGTACTTGTTAATTCTCGTTAATTATGAAAACCATGTAGAAAGGATTAGACAATTTTCTTGTAAAGTAGGCGATGTCAGCTGGGATGAGGAAACCACAGGAATGGCCCAGATTGGAAGAGAAATTCAGCCAGGTGTTTGTCATCACGTTGAGTGCAATGAAGCCTGGTGTTTACCAGGTTGAGGATGAGCTGGAGGCTCCTGGCCAAGGAGAGGGATTTTCTCCCTTCTGCTGAAGGGCCAGATCCAGAAAAAGATGCAGCATTTCCAGATTACCTCCTGTGTGGTCTGAAATGAAGCTCCGTGCTTGCTGTGCTGCCTGTTGTCAAGGTCGGAGCAGGACAGCTGGGGTGCAGCTGCCCTCACAGCCAGCTGTGGGTGATGAAGGTAGTGCTGGAGACTGCCTCGAGAATGGGTCTGGGTGTGCCTCCCCCTGTGCCATGGAGTGACCTCCATGGACACTGCTCCAGGGGGGAGCAGAGCAGCCACCACAGCCCTCATCCAAGCACTGCTGTGCCTGGGTGCTGTCAGTCTACAGACTACTCCTTTGGGAGGGAGTGTTTCTCCTGACCTCTGCCACTCCCAGGAGCTTTCTGGCTTTGCAGGGAGGATGTGGGAGAGGGAGAGATGTGAGCATGGAAATCGCCACGCTGGCTGCTCCCCTGAAGGAGTGATTAGAGACCAGCCCCTCTCCCAGTCCTTACAGAAGTATTGAGTGTGAAATAGAACCCCCAAATCACTGGCAGTTAGATCCAGAGAAGGATTTAGGAGTATCGTTCTGACAAAAAAACCCCAAGAGTAAGCAGGCTAAGTGACTGAGGAGGACAAGCTCCACAGATTTTCTGCACTTGTAAGACAAGGCAGCAATTCTTTACAACCTGACTTTATCTCTTTCCAGGGTTTGTTTGCTCAGAGGAGAAGGGAATTCCTCAACACACCTCAGGGGCACGCAGCAGGCTGGAGACACCACTGACTCCCTGGAAGCGTGATTTTGAAGTTGCAGCAATCTCAGGTCTCACAGCAGAGCAAGGGCAGTGGTGGTTCCACTTGGCACAACTTTGGGGTAAACTCTGCCTTTTTCTGACCAGCGAACATGGAAGCATCTGTGTAGATGTGTGCAGTGAACTTGGGCAGGCAGTTATTGATGCAGAGAAGGAAGATAGATGTGGGAGTCTGCCATCTGCTCCCTTTACATACCATGGAAGTGAATGCACAAGACCGTGACAAAGGACATTTACTGGGGACCTCCTGATTTCTCTTTTAGGGCATTTCACCAGTCTGGCAGTAGTTTTAGGTAAGCCCTGACCATCAGAGGTAAGCTGAAACCACTGGGGCTTTCCAACCCTCCTCCAGCCATGTCCTCCCAGCTGTCCAGGTGTCCTTTGCTGCTCTGCACTGGAGGGAGGCAGTAGCATGGGCTGGTACACAGGCTGGCACAAGCGCTGAGTGAACCCTGGGGTGACAGTGGGGTGAGCAGATCCATGTGGAACCCACATTGCTACTGCCACCAGGTCCTGAGAGAACTGTCTGGGATGCTCTCTCTGCCTCTTCATTGTCACAGAGAGAGCTGAATCCACAGTTTTTTGTGCAGGGCGTGCCTTTGGCTCACGTTAGGCAGCTGAGTGACACCAAAATTTGCAGACAAAGCTAGAAAGGAGCACTAGCTGCTCAAGAAAACAGTGTGCTGACAGAAACAACGTAGCAAAGTATGGACTGTTCAAGCTAGTCCACAACCAGGACTGACTTGTGGCAGTTATTGCCAGCCTGGTGCAGGCGAGCAGTTCCTGGAGTTGTGTTGGTAGCTGCATAAGACACCACCCCTGGCTTTGTCAGCTTTGCCATTTCATGTGTCCTTCAGCCCCATATACATTTGCAGGAAGGTCATTTCCAAATGAAATTTGGAAAATGTATGCTGAAACCATCAAGATGCAGCACAACTGCTGGACCGTAGCCACCAAGTAACTTCTGTTTGGTCATCGGAAG
>NW_010388950.1:29638-34202 GCF_000710305.1 Buceros rhinoceros silvestris | reverse complement strand
CGGAAGAGGTGCATAGACCCTCCAAATGTGTCTAGACAAGGAATAAAGTTTATATTTCCATCAAAGACTTACATAGACTCATAGGTATGTATATGTGTATTTATCAATCCAAAAATCACAGTGACTCTTCTGATGATGGTATATCACTGGGAGCTCATGTTCAATCTGTTATACTCAACATCCCCTGCAGCGCAATTGTTTTCCAGAGTATTAATGCATAATACAAGCCACCTTTTTTATTTATAGATGTATAATTTTGCTTTGGTCATATTCAGAATGTGTGTTGCCTGACACCATCTGATTTATAAATTGAACTTCCTTGCTTACTCTGCGTTCCTGACCTGTTCTCGTTCTTTAATGTTCACTGATTTCTTCAGCTTGCAGGATAAACTTCACATTTTCTTCCCAGTCACTGATGATACTGTACATCAGCTTCTCGAGCAGAGGGAAGGAGCAGTCATGCCAGCTTGTCAGATCCTTGTTTATTAACTGCAGCAGCCAAAAGCCCACGCAGCTGTAGAAAGGCTGCTTGGCCTTCCCACCACTGTTCCAGCAGCAACACCCACTGCAACCCTTTTCATCTCACAAACTTTACTTTCCCTGCAAAACATTGATAACGATGCTTCAATTCAGTCGCATTCCTAGCAAAGTGATTAAGCTTAAAAGAGAAAAAAAAAGGAAGCCCGATTGTTTAAAGAGGGATCGATTCATAAAGGGACTTCATGCTTTTCGCTTTTCTGAACTGCATCTGAAGAA
The DNA here is from genome assembly GCF_000710305.1 of Buceros rhinoceros silvestris. Lineage (NCBI taxonomy): Eukaryota > Metazoa > Chordata > Aves > Bucerotiformes > Bucerotidae > Buceros > Buceros rhinoceros. The sequence goes on along the minus strand of NW_010388950.1, from coordinate 33,446 downwards.
CAAAGAGAAAGAAGCAAAATAATGTGCAGCTAGTTAAGAAATAGCTTTCAGACTTTATTTGGTTGGGAAATGTTTTAATGTTCCTAGTTATGGTTAGACAATAAGGGCATGACCTGAACATCCCAGGAAAATACCAGCTGCTCTGAAAGAAAAATATTATAAACATATGGTGAGGCTAGAAACACCAAGGCCTTTAACTTCACAAATTTCACATAAGTTAATTCCGGTCGTAATGTAGTTTCTTCCCAGAACATTTTTGTATTTGCACACTATTTTTCTAAGTGAGTTACATCCAGGCTTTTTTACTGAGGTTCATTGTCTCTGGGGAATGTAATTCAATTTAATGCTGCTCAGAGTGATCTCCAAACATGCTGCTCCAACTGTGGCTTGAACAGCACAGTTGTGTCTCTCTTCAACCAAGCCCTCCCTCTGCTCTTCGCTGCCTCACTTCCCAGCCTACACCAAAATCTTACTCACTTTCTGGAGGATCTTTCTCCTATCTTCAACATTTTTTTGGTCTGTTTTCTTCTCGTCAGTGTGCTTATTTCCCTTAAATCAGCCTTCTACTTCATTCTCCAGGCAGATATCTTGAGCAGGCTTTGCCACTGCCTGCCTTTCTCTCAGCTCTCTCCAATGGGCTGTGAGTTGCTCTACCCAGACCTGCACCATTTGCTAATCTGTTAAAATCTTTAATCACATCCAAATCACCATGCGACTTGACTATTGTAATTTTCGTTTCTGTTCTCCTAGATCTTTGGTGTCTAAGCTCTGAGGTTTCCAGGAAGCTGCAGCCAGGCTCCTCTTGGCCATTGAACAGTGCTACTTCCAGCCTTGTCAGTGAATGTCAGTGCATTATTTTGCTTAATACATAATATTAGGTAATTTTGAGTGTCCTTCATATTTTCTACCATGGATTAGTGGCTACGTCTGTTGTAGACAGGCCCTGCTCCACAGCACCCTGGTGCAGCCTGTGTGACATTAGCCACCAAGTGATTATTGTATGGGAAGCCAAAAGCTGTATTTATACTGCACTGTATACACAGGCGATACTGATCCCTCCTGGTTTGGAGGATATTATATTGCTCTACTTCTTGTGATCTGCCTGAGCTGAGGTTTCTCTTAGCCAAGCTTCTCCAGCAGCACAGGCAATTCCCTTCTGCTGGGAACAAAACCTGCCTCACAAACCTCTTTGCTACTGTCCCTGACTGTAAATTGCACAGTCACCTGCATGGGAAACTGCATAGCTTTGTAAGTTTGATACACGGCTCTCTAGGTATCTGCCCAGAATAGGAATGCACTTGTCCTCCTCTGTATAGGGACATGTTGACTACTTTCTGATTTTCTGGTCGGTCATTGAGATACTAAGTCCCTCTAAGATTTTGTTTGGCTTCTCTCCTTTCAAAATTCCATGGATAATCTATATGCCTTTACTGCCAAACAAATTATAGAAAAATGAGGCAGAAATTGGGGGTCTATGAGTAAGAAAGATGGCATAGATCCATATTTGTGTGTAACATACAAAAAAAGGGATGCTAGTCTAAAAGAAAGAGCAGAATTATCAAAGCAGAAGTTTCTTCAGTGCAGGATTTGGGGTTTTTTGTTTGTTTGTTTTATTTAATATTAAGTAGTCCAAAACAGAGACCAGGAGAGAAAATAACACAAGAAATGTGTGAGATGGATGGGAAAGCAGGTGGGAGGGGCAAAGGCATGAGAAGCAGTGGTCCACATGAAGTTGGATGGTGACTCTTCATTTGTTTTGGCCTGCACAACCCCTGAGATCTGCATATGATGAAGAAGAAAGACGGCAGCCAGCCCCAGAAGCTGGAGTGTGATGCTAACACCAGGCTATTAGGGGCCTCTGGGGTTTCTGAATGAAAACAAGAAGTTTAGCAAACATCTACCATAAACCTCCCTTAATCTCAAACTATTTTTTAGCATATGGAGTGAGTTAAAAGAGTATAAAGCCGTTCTTAATGGAAGTTTACTGTGTATTATGTGAAAATTGAATTGTTGTAATAGCAACTACAGCTGACGACCAGCTCTAAAGATGCAGCATAAATCTGAGTTTTAGTGCCCCATACAGTAAACACTCGGTGGGTGACACTGCACAGTCTGCACAAACAGTGCTGTGGAGCAGAACCTCTCTGCTAAAACAAACACTTTGCCACTCATCTATATTAGAAAATAGGAAAGCCACACAAAATTACTGAAAATATGTCTTACACGAAACAGAGCATTATTAGACATATAAATCTCAGCTGTTGTGAGATGTTATGTCAGCTATAGCAGCATCATAAAATGATCCTAAACAGCATATACAGCCATTTGGCTTGACATAAAAATACACATTTCTTTGACATGTATAGGAGTGGCGACTGTTACAGTAATTACCTTAATCTGGCAATTGTTATAAATAATGCTCCTTTTCAAGGATTTGAAGATGCTCTGAGTAGTTACTCTACTTTGTCCTTACTGTAATGTTTTTGTGGTTGTACAAGGCAATTATTTAGAATTCAAATGTGCCTAATGAATCTGCTATATAAATGTATTTAATTGTGTATAAATTAACTGCCTAGAAAGAGGAGAAATAGAATAAAATAAGGACCCAACATACAATTGTGGTCGTGTCTGATGCAATATCCAAGCATATATTTTTCTGATTATCCCCATTTTATGTCATTTTCCCCCATTAAAAGAACTACAAGATATCCTGATTTTCTTGTATGTGTCCTGGTTTCAGCTACAATAAAGTTAATTTTCTTCCTAGTAGCTGCTATAGCACTGTGGTTTGGATATAGGATTGGAATAATGCTGGTACACGCTGATGGTTTAGCTGGTGCTGAGCTGTTTACACTCAGCTGAGGAGTTTTCAGCTCCTTGTGTTGCCCTGCCAGCAGAGGCCGGGGATGCACAAGAAGCTGGGAAGGGACACGACAAAGATAGCTGGAGAGGGGCGTTCCATACCATATGACACCATGAGCAGTAAATAAAGTGGGGGGAGTTGGCCGGGGGACTACACGGCTCAGGGACTGGCTGGGCATCAGTCAATAGGTGGTGAGCAATTGTATTGTGCATCACTTGTTTTGTATATTCAGTGATGATGATGATTATTTCCCTCTTCCTTTTTTGTCCTATTAAACTGTCTTTATCTCAACCCCAGTGTTGTACATTTTTCCCCAATTCTCTCCCCTGTCCCCCCTGGGGCGGAGTTGGGGTGGGGGGCAGTGAGGGAATGGCTTCATGGTCCTTAGTTTCTGACTGTGGTTAAACCCCAACTCTGAGCTAACTCCCAAAATGTGTGTAGGGATGATTTGAGAGAGCAGAGGCTGGCGCAGGCCGGCCTTGACCTGGAGGCAACTCTGACAGCTCCAGTGCCTGGAAATGCTCCCTTGAACTGTTTAATTTACTAGTATTGACATAACGAGAGAGACAGCCCTAAAATAATAGCTGAGTATGTCTGAGTATGAGAATTGTAATGAAGTCTTGAAGTCTAACATTTTAACTGTCTTTCTAAGTATGTAAGTTTAAATCCTGCAGTCATTCCCTTGAACCACAGTCACCAAGAACCCGGTCCTGTAGGGGAGAATGAATCTCTCAAGAGCAGTTAAGCAAGCATGTATTTGCAGTGAACCAATAAGCAAGTGTCAGCAGGATTAACATACAAGCACCTCTGCTCACCATGCCAACACACTAGCACTGATTAAAGTCCGCTCTTAATTGTACTAGTACCTATTGTTCTTGGGGACAAGACTCTAATAGTGAACCAGTGAAATGTAGACAACTCCGAGCTGCTGTGTGTCTCTCCTGC
>NW_010388950.1:19919-29549 GCF_000710305.1 Buceros rhinoceros silvestris | reverse complement strand
GCTGACCAGGGTCCCAGCACTGCCTGCAGCCATCCCGCCCAGCCCTCCTCCTGCCTGCCCCTCCGCGTACTGCGCTGCTGCTGCTGCTGCTGCTGCCACCTGCGCCCAGGGCCTCTCTGAGCAATGAGCTGCGACTCCCATCACCCAAGCTCTGCTTCTCCAGCTGGCTCCTGCTTTCCTGAACTCCCAGTTCCCCCCCTCTCTCCAATTAGTCACATCCTTCCTCCACGGTGGTTTTTGCCACAGACCGGTTTTCCCTCTGGCTCAGCCCCAGTCCATTTGGGCAGACAGTATCCTTTTCTTATCCAGGAGTATCAAGCCTCAGCCTTCTCAGGACTCCTCTCTTTCTCCTTCCTCTGGCCTTTGAGTCATCTCTGCTCCAGCAGTGAGAAGCAGCCAAGCCCAGAAAGCCCATGAAAAACAAATCTGCCTTGGCTGGGTGTCCCGGAGTCTGTGAGTCATGATGAGGGGACAGTGCCCTCCCAGTCACCAGGGTGGCCTGAATAAGACCAGAGAAAAGGAAATTCTTGGAAACTGTGCTGAGAAAATAGACATCTCCACCCACCAAGAACAAACTGCATTCTCCCCTCCCCGAGTTTAAAAACTGGCAAAATCTGTGCAGATTTATCACAGGGCAGAAAAAGTGTGACTCAGAAACAGGAATCAGCTGTTGTGTCAAAAACATGGTAGCACCAGATTTGTCTCGTCTGCCATCAGAATTTTTAACACTGGTAAAACAACAGATTTCTCCAAGCCTTGCTTCCTGAAATTACAGAAACATTTAGGCAGCAATACACAAAACAGGCATCCCCGTAACAAATACAGCCCAGAGCAAAAACCCAATACAGAAATGTCTTTCAACTGTATGGACACACTTCTAGAAGAAGCTGAAAAATCGGATATGTTGGACTGGCAACCCCACCTTCCATATAAAACCATCCGCGTAATATATGTCATATGGATAACCAGAGCAAATCCCGTCTGATATCGCGTGGGTTAGCTGATTCAATACCACATTCGAAATTTCTATACAAATGTTGGATATTCACATAATGAAGTTCTGTTGGGTTTTTTTTGCTGATTCTTTCATACCGGTGCTGTAACAGAGACTAAACCATTTGAAATGATTGACTAGCAAAATGTGCTAATAACTCTGATTAGCTTCATTTATTTGCATATGATTATTTGCTAATTTCTGTGTAGTAATTAGGACTGTAGCACATTGCTGACATGTCTTTTCTAAACAAGAATGCTTTTAGTAATACCCAAACCTGTTTTGTGATTTCCAAATGATGTTTTCCATAAAGACAAATCACCTTCAGAAAAAATATTTCTGAAACAAATCTGTACTTCTAGATTTTAAGCAATAATTAGAAGGAGGTTTTTCTATGAATGCAGATGTTCAAAATCTAGAAGACATTTCTATCAGTCAAGATAGATCACTGTTGCCAGTCAGGTGGGAATTTTTGCCCAGGAAAGGTGGAAATGACCCAAAGTTCTGCACTCAAACCCCCAAATAAGTTGGAAAGAAAATACTGGCAGAAAGTAACTCATTCCTGTAGTACCCCAATAAATGTATTTCAATTTCCCACTCCACCTGTGGCATTTAAGTAAATTTACTGAGGTTAGTTAATTATTTATTAATTATTCATATTGCATTTTGGTCAGCAATTCTCCCTACCAAAGCTTTGGTCCTTTTGGGGGGCTACTTCTGATAATACTACTCTTGTAAAAGTATTTAAAAGGGTTTTCTTTTTTCTTTTGCCATTTTAAATTGCATCTATGCTGTGCATTACATGGTACTAGGCACTGAAGTATTTTTTTTAGAGCTAGCCTGGATATTAGTATCTTTTCTCACCTCTCATTAGCATCAAGTCAGCATAGAATTCAGAACTGGCATTTGTGCCTATGGCCCTGCAAGTCAGAAGAATAAAAGTCAAGGATAGAAAAAACTGTGTTCTGAAAATCATGACTGGACAGAGGTAAACCTTCCTGAGTACTTTGCCAGCCACCTGCCAATTTTAAACAGAAGACAGTGAATGGGTGAAGAAAACAATCAAAAAGTCAACATGAATGCTGCTGCCTAAACAGTTTAGCCATCTTCTCTCCATTCCATCCACAGCTATTGCTGACTGTGAGTACAGGTAAGTTGAACAAGGATGGAGGTCGCCAAAACAAAAAGTACCTTAATAATTAAGGCCTCAATAAGTTTCATAAATGCAACTTCTTCTGTATCTGCTGTCTAACAGCTGTGGATTTGTGATATCTTGTAAAAATAAAGTAAGAAACTTGAAAGACTCTGCTTGTAATCTAAATGTGGAACTGGAGAGGAAGAATGAGGATGAAACTACTAATTACTCTCCCTCATACTAGCAATATAATCAAATATGTCTACTGGAGCAATCTGCACTTGATCAGCTGAAGTGTGGTAATAACCTTGGACTTCACGGTAACGTGAAGCTAGAACCAAAACTGAGCCCCTCGACGTTTGCTCACCTCTCGTGCGCTGTTACGGTCTGGGCGCCGCTGAGGGCTGAGCCTGCCGGTGCCGACAAGCCCTTTCCCTGCTGTCCGAGAGCGTGGTTCGATAGCGGGATGCTTTGGCCCAGCGTGCCTCTCTGTTGGTTAAATGTTAAATACTCTGTTTAAATGCAAATGATGACTTGTTAAGTAAAGAAACAAAGCGTTTTACATTTTCCACATTGCGTTACCTTAAAGCCCGAAGAAAAGGCCAGTTCTGGAAAAGATTTTTTTTCTTTTTGTAACTCTAACTATTCTGATAGCTGAAAATCTATGTATAATATCAGCAGCTACTTCAATATTGCGTTTGGGCAGATAATAAAATTTTGTTGGATATGTATGTAAATCTCCGGGGAGGTTCTCTGCCTGTCACATCAGTAGCTGGCAGTTTGAGAGACAGGCTTTTCCCCAAAGTTTCACTTTCCCTTAATTGTGGGGAAGTGAAGTAGCATCTGTCTGGATTTTTTTACATCTTCTATTTCCAGATGAAACAAGGAAATGTAAGGACGTGAAAAGAAAGAAAGACCTAGGTTTTCTGAATCTGTAACGCATTGGTTCTGAAATTCAGTGAAGATTCTGTGTCACCTATTGTTTATTCAGATGCACTTATGTTGCCCTCACAGCTGGTATTCCTACTTCATGTCCATTTCAATGTTCCTTTCCAACCAGCATTTGAAACAGCCAAAATACTGGCAGAAAACTCTTCACTTTTTTTTTTCCCATTTGATCTTAAAAAGAGTTTAAAAATCCCAAACCCTGACTTGGAAATCCTAAAACAAAGAAAAATCTTTTTTATAACATTGTGCTTTTGAAATTTCCAAAGCAAAGTTTAAGGACCATTCTCTCCCTAAAGAGGCTGATAATGTGGCTGTTTGTATTGTGAAGACTGAAGGAGAGATGAAACGGGGGTTGAGGGAGGTTGCCGGGGTATGGAAGGTCTGCTCTCCTGATGCTCACAAGCTCCTATCAGTCAGCACTCTGTGGTGTCACCAAGTCACTTTCCTCTGCGGGATGCCTGATTTTTTTCTCCGTTTTGGCTCTGGAGGCCATCTGCTGCGGACATGTTGTCCCAACAAACTCTGGAGAATAACTCACTTGCATGTTGTTTGCATTCCATCCCTCTCGGGATCCTTTAATACATACTTGTGTTGATCTGTAATATTGCATCTGTGGTTATACATCTTGGGTTCGGGAGAGACAAGAGAGGAGTTAATCCATTTCTGGCAAGAGGAGTAGGTCAGATCAAACCAACTGGGCCGTGTATGAGGCAACACACGGTGAATAAGTTCTCACCAGTTGCTCAGGGGGGCTAATCATCTATGCCTCTGCAGTCAGGACACAACACCCCGTTCTCCTGCTGTACCACCTCCTACTCTGCACAAGTGTACATTACTGCATAAAATGCAAGAGGGAGGATTTGGCCTAATGAGTGTTTCTGCTGAAAACTAAATCTGTCAAGCGGTAAAGACCAAGCACTGCAGTGAAAAACTTTCACATTTTCTGCATCTGTTTATTCTGAAGTCTGTCTCCTAAGGAAAGGAAGGCCAACTTTATGCCACTGCAGAAATGAGCAAGCTATGTGTTCCTGCTTTGAAAGTTCAACACAGCCTGAGCTCTCAGAAAAAATATTCTGCCAGTAAGCAAAATCTGAATATAAAAATGTGGTAACTTTTCTTGCTCCTATTTTGTCCTATCACCTTCTGTCAATCTCCAGACAAGTGAAACAATCTCTGTAATTTTAAAAAAAGAAAACAATTCCCTGTGTATTTCCTTCCAGTACACAGGAGGATATTAGAGGAGGTTGGTGGTTTCCTTGATTTTTTGTCAGCAATAAGAGCATCAGAATTATGAAAATGTCCAAACTCAATCAAAAGTTCATTAGCATTCTGGGGAGACACTTCAATTAAAGAAAACTCTTATTTTGTCTGCCTCACTAGAGAAATGCAGACTAAAATTGGAATGTAAATGTGGTTATATTTTATAATGATTTAATGTGACAATCTTCTTATTTGCAAATGGCCCAGCAAAGGGTCACAGTTTAACATCAATCCACAGAGTAAAATGCAAATTCAAAAACATGTCAGAACAATTTGCAGGATGTTTTTCAATTATCTGGCAAAGGACATATGAAGATTTCTTATAGTATTTCATTTTTCTGTGAGACTTTATGTGCTGCCAGCTCTGAACCACTCATTGTTTGAATTCTTAAATTCCTGTTTGGGAAGTTTGCTAAAATGCTAACAAGAAGCTCTGGAAAAGTTTCCCTTCATTTCCAAACCACTCGAGTGTCTTTTCCAACCAATGGGATAAAAGGGCTGAGCATTTTCAGCTGTATCTCAGATAAAGCCCTTAAGGCTCTGATTTTCAGAGTGCTTATCACTGATAACTGCAGCTGAAGGTAACTGGAATCCCTGAAAAATTTGAAACAATGCTGTCTTTGTGATGAGGATTGTTCTTGGATTGTCAAATCTGCCCAGAAAAGTGAGGTAGGATGATTTGGCATATACTGCTTAGAGCAGGTCTGCGCTTTAAATTCTGGCTGATCACAGTTTAATGGGCTGTACACCTCTGCTATGCAGTTAGGGTTAAGAAGGTGCTCTAGATACCCAGTAAAAAGATAGATACAGAGGTTTTGCCCACCCTGAGGAGTTTCCCAGCGGGGAGGTCAGGCAGTGGGGAGGTGCCCTCTGCCCCTGGAAGAACAGACCTGGTAGCAGCCTGGTTGCTGGTTCCCTTTTAGCTTGGGGATATGTGTGTGCGTGTTTGTCCACACACATGCATGTGTCAGACTCCTCTGTGCACAGAGGTCCCGATCTTGTGATGCTGGACACCTCCCAGATAATCCTTGCTTGCCTTCTCACATGGAGAGCAATGCCTGCTCCATCACACACCATGCAGGAAGCAACAGAAGCAAAGCAAAGCCAGGGACATTTTGCAATTCATAATTTCTTCTGTGGGAAGACATTGAGAAGTAAATGGTAATGGTATTCCTGAGGTCTCTTCTTTTTTTTTTCTTTTGTTTTGTTTTGGGGTTTTTTTTTGTTTGTTTGTTTGTTTTTGTTTGCACACCCCTCTGGATTACCCTGTCTTTATCAACCCCAGGACAACATGCCAAGTTCCAGTGTAGCCTGGTCTATTGAACAGCAAGATCTCAAAACTATTTTTCAAAGAGAAGAGTTTTTCTGCAGCTGAACATGACAGAGGCTGGTGACCAAATGTGTCTCTCAGTCATGTCTGTGACCACTGCAAAATCTCAGGCTAGTCCTCAGGCTCTCTGTACCTCTGTCATTGAAGTGCCTATTCACAAACACCTTGACTGTTTCTCTCAGCTGGGGCTCCAGAAAAGGACAAGGACTCACTGGCATCAATGCCACCAAATAGGGCCACCCAGTATTACTAAAGACAGTGGAAGAAAAGCAAGGTTTAAACTCAGATTTATAACTGGCAGTCTGTGGTTACTGCAAAGTGACAAACCAAGACTTAAACTACAATCTCAGTATTTTATCTAGTTAAAACTGAGGATTGTTGTGACTGAGATGAACTTCATTTGCACCTAAATCAGTATGCCAGAGTCAACACAACTGGCCATCTTCACCTGCCTTGAAGACTTGAAGACATGCTATGGTTAGACCTTCGTTGAAACACTGCTCCTGTGTCAGTTTGTTCACTTATCTCTTTCACAGTGGATCTTGCAGCTTTCAAATATGAAACTTTAAAATGCCACCGAAAAAATGTCATCATTTTCACAGTCCAGTGAGGCCCTGTCCTCGTTGTCTGTCAGTGTGTCCCATAACAAAGAGATTTACTTCATTAGAATAAAAAATAGAAGTATTTTATTAGCTGTCAATCTTAGAAGCTGGAGTGTGTTGATTAAACACACAAGAAAGTCTAAGCCTGTGCAGCCAAAATATTAATTCAATCCATTATCTTCTCTCTGATAGCAACTGACTTTTGATGCACAGGGATGAGTACAAAGCCAGGGAAGCCATAAAGCCTTTCTCACTTCTGGTGACCCATGGTTCCTGGGCTACATATTTTGTCTTCATATTTAGTAGAGCTGGAGGGATTTATTTTTCTTGCCCTGATTTGACTAATCACTTTCTGAAGCCAGGGAAACTCTGGTGAAAGTCCATGGAAAGACTTTTCACAGCTGACTGTGTGTTTTATTTCTTCTGTTTGTTTTGAATTTGCCATCTTCCAGCTTCCTTTGATACTTTCTGGTTCTTGCATTAGAAAGCACAATGAACACAAGGTCTTTATTTATGATCCCTATACACTTGTGGTTTCACAGACCTTCCTTATAGCTTTCTTCAGTCACCTCTTTTCAGACTGAAAAAGCCTAATCTATTTCATCACTTCTGATGCAGAAACCGTTTGATACCTTTGTCATTCTGATACTCCATCTCTGAACATTTTTTTCAGTCCTGCTATACATTTTGGAGACGAGTCGACCAGAACTGCCCACAGTATTCAGAGTGTGGGTGCCCCACATCTATGCAATGTGGGATGATGTTCTCTCACTTCTTCTCCTTTCATATTCTAATAATTACTGTCATTTGATTAGCTTTTTTTATTAGTCCTGAGCATAGAGCTACACTTTCATTGACTGTCTATTATATTTCCAAGATCTTATTTCTCAACGATAGTGCTAATTCAAAGACTGTCACTGTGTTTGCAAAGTTAGGATTGTTTTTCTCATGCATGCTACTTTACATTTATTTACTTTGAAATTCATCTGCCACTTAATCATCCAGCCAGCCTGCTTCTTCAGTTCTCTCTCTCTCTTTTTTTTTTTTTATTTTTTAATGATTACACTGAATAAATTCTTATCAACAGAAAACATTTCCACCTTACTATTCAACTCCTTTCCCAGGTAATTTAGAATTGTGTTGAACAGGGCAGGCCTATCACACATCCCAGTAAGACTCTACTGGTACCTTCCCTGCATAGAGAAAATAGTTTGTTTATTCCTACCCTTCATTTCCTAAAGCTTAACTGTTTATTTATCCCTGAAAGAAGTTACTTTCCTATCCTGTTATAGCACAGGTTTTTGAAGAGTTTTTGCTGAAGGATGCTACCAAATGCTTTTCAAGAATCCCAGGAGAAAAAATGCTAATTATTATGTGCAGAATGGGGTGGGAATTGCTTGTTCACTGTCTCTTCTTGTACATGAACCAGGGGACATTGAACGATGCTACTCGAAGGTGTACTTAGAGAACATAGAAAGCAAAGTGATTCTTTACGCAATGCATATTTAAGTTTCAGAATTCATTGCCACAGATAATGTGGATAATATTAGTGGATTCAAGGGAGAGACTGGGCTAGTTTGCAGATGATAAATCCATTGAAGGTTACTAAATGCATAGAAAAAAAAGCTGCCTAAAGAGTTTGTGAGAGTAAAAATGATTGGAAGCCCTAAAAGTACTCATTAGGAGCACTACGTACATCTGCCATGGGCAACTTCTCTTTCCTAGGCATTCACCTTTGGAGACAGGATTCCTAGCAAACCCAGCACAGCCATTCTTTTTCTTTTTTGTGCCCATGTTCTTAACTGAGTGTCTTCTCTGATGTATTCAAAGAACTGTGACTGGCTTGCAAAGTGTGACTTCTCTTTCTGAAAGCTGCTTCCTCAGGGTACTACACTTTCCCAGTGTCTGTTGATTTAGTTCCTACCAATCACCCTGATAGAGCTGTCAGACTAATAGGTGCTACAGCTCCTAGATTGTAGCTCTCCAGACACACCTTGCAACTGTCAAAAATTTGTCACCACATCTGCCATCCTCAATTTCTGTAGTGCAATGGCAGCTCTAAATGCCTTGCAGCTTCCTTTAGTAGGTCAGATTTTAAATTATCTGGGCCTAACAATTTGTTACCTTAATTTTGACAATTTCTTCTATAGATTCTTCTAATGAACTCGCTCTGAGATAGTTCCTCTGACATATTGCTTCTGATGTATGAAGAAGGGTTCCAGCCCAGAAATTTCCTTAAAATCCTTCAAGGCTGCGAAAAATAATTTAATTTTCTTCCTCTGCTTTATCTTCTCTGAGAGCTCCTTTTGTACTTTGATCAATTAATGGGCCTGCAAGCTCTATAGTTTCCTGCTCCTTATGTGTTTGAAGAAATGATTAATTATGAGGTTTTTATGCCTTCCGAAAACTGTTCTTCAAACTCTTTTTTACTGGCCTGAAACCAGGAAAAAGGGAACTTCGCTGAAGGCGTTCATTTTGATCTTTTTTTTTTTTTTTGTATTTGTACTTCAGTAAAGAAAGGAAAATTCTTATTGATTTTCATAATCATGCACATATATGGATTTGCAACTGAATATACTTTTACACCACATTTGTTACTTTTTTGGCCCTACATACCTATTTATTACAGCAGTTATATACCATAACCTCTTTTTTCCTGTAACATTTTTAGAAGGGTTCTTTTTTTTGTTATTTTAGTGTTCTCTTTCTTTAGCTAAATAAAACTGTTTGGGTGCCTTTCCATTCATCTGCTTACGCCTAGCTGATTTGCAGCTCATTTGATGCTTATGCCAGTTTGTTGCTCTGTTATTCTTCCACAGACTTTTTCACCCCTATATTGGCTTCTGGCTGATATTTGCTGTTGAAATTTATGTACTTCTGGTTTGGTACTTGGTCACTCCCTGGTCACTATGGCTATTTCTGATCATTAGTATCTCCTTTGTTCAACTATTTCTATGTTTGTAACTTTGCTACTCTGCTTAACTTTTGATATAGAGGACTGTTAAGGGTTAGGGCTTAGGCTGGCCACTAGACAAATGACAGATGCTCTATATTAATTCCTCTACCTCCCCAAAGGGGAAGAGAAAGGGAATAAGGCAGAGAGACTTACGGAGTGGAAAAGAAAAATAAAACAGCTTCAATTAAACAATAATAATAATAATAAAATGGAATATAGACAAATATATACAATACCATGGCAATCACATCACCACTGATGCTGTGGGCAGGCACTGAGGAAATCCCAGACTGGACTCAGTGGCAGATTGGAACTGGATTCAGGAGCTGGATTCTGGAAGTGGATTCAGGAATGCAAGGATTGGGAATGAAGGCAGAACAGACAGTCTTTCTCGGATGCCGGCTG
>NW_010388950.1:18275-19903 GCF_000710305.1 Buceros rhinoceros silvestris | reverse complement strand
TTACTGCACCCCCACTGTGGGACACAGGATTAACAGTGACATTGGTCTGCACAGGAGCAAGTACGAGCCAGAGCCTTTCTGCACGCCAGCCCCTGGCAGTAACTGTCAACATCAAGTGCTGTCACTGCTAGAAGCAGACACTGTCTGCAGAAATAACCCGTTAACTTCAGAAAGTGCCATCGCTTAGAATAGACTGAGCTAAAAAGTGAAATCACTGAACAGAATTAGTTCTGTTCTAATTGAAACCAGGACAAGGACATTGCAAATTAAAGTAACTTCTTGGCTCTTGTTCCATCTTTGGACCATGTTGTGGCTGGGCACACTCCTGTTCTGCATGCTGATCTCAGTAATCCTCTGTTGTAGGATTAAAGCTTCATCTTTGTACATGCTGACAGAAGGTTTCTAGGTTGCTTTCTACCTCACCTAAAACATTCATATTGCTGGAAACTTTCCACGTTCGTACCTTTATTTCTACTTCTTTTTTGTTGTTCACAAGGTAAGTAAATTTCCCATATTTTCCTATGTGCTTTTGGTTTCTCATGATCATTCACATTTTGCCAAACTTGGTCTTCTTCTTGAAATGTGTTGTCTTCCCTGTTATTCCTGGCTTTGGAGGTTTATCTGCATGTGCACAGAAACTGGGAGCAGATTGAAGTCAGTAGCAAAATACAGGTCTTCACGTTTCAGCCCTTTGCCCAGAACTGTCTCATGGGCCTGTTCACGACCAGCCCAAAAAGCCGTGTCAGTAACAAACAAACCTGTTACTTTTCACTCCTGTTATGCTCCTTTTTTACTCCTGATTTTATTCTGGCTGACAGCATCTGCCACCTCACTAGAGGATTATTATTTCTATCTAATTCTAACTGTCTTTTGAGGTCACCATATTCCATGAAATGTCTCTTAAATTACTATTATTAGAGATATTGTGCTCTTCTAGGATTCCTAATGACATAATTTTTTGTTCAATACATGATTTTCCTTCTCTGAAACCTGCTTGTTCTTAGCTACTTGCCTGTGTCTAATTTCATTCACCGTAGCATCACCTGTGTTAACATTTTCTGGCACTGACACTAATAATACTCTGTTTCTATCTTTCAGATTGCTATTCTTTTGACAGTTTGACAGTAAACCCATCTTTGACATTAGCAGAAGTAAGGCATCTAGCCTGTTGGGCACTAAAAGTTTCTCTGTAATTCTTTAGTTTTAGTTGCTCAAATGAATCTAAGATTTTGGCCCCTGTGTTTTTAGAATTAGTAAATTCCATCTCGTCCCATCTGGTTTCATTTACTTCATTAGAAGGAGAAAGCAATAACATATTTAAAAAATCAGTTATAATGTGAATAATAAAGTACAATTTAAATAGTTATCCATGTTTGCAATTAAACAATCGTGTATTTGCAACTAAAACTCCCCAAAAAACTGTGTTGGCAACTAAGCATGAATCAGCATTTCAGAATGAGATTTATAACTTTTTCATAGCCATTGCCCATTGGGATTCTGTTGAACTTCAAGGTTCTTGAGTCAAGATGTTTCTAGATATAACTTTGGGGAAGTTTAGGAGTGTGCTTTCAGATGTGTGACAACAGAACACACTGAAGAAGGATTAAATATGCTGCCTTTACTCTTTC
>NW_010388950.1:11687-18173 GCF_000710305.1 Buceros rhinoceros silvestris | reverse complement strand
CTTTCCCTTTGACTGCCCTTAGAAGTGCTAAGCAGCGCCTGGGAGGCCTGTGCCTCTATGAAATGCTGGGGGGAGATACTGCTTGTACAACATTTCAAATATTGTTCTGTATGGTCTGAGAATCTCTGCTGGTTGCTTCTTGGGATGAGCATGTTTGCTCCTTCACCTTTGTAACTCTGGCTCTGGAGGAGTACTTCTGCTTTGCTCAGTTGGTGAGCCTAGCAATGCCTGTGCCTAGCAGTAAAAAACCCCAACAAGCAGAAGCTGTTTGAAGGAACTATCTGTAGTGCTTATTCATTGTGTTCATTCAAAAGCAAACCAAACTGGTATAAACCACAATTGCCACCTCTGTGAGGCAGAGAGTTTCAAGTTGTTCAGTTGTTTATCTGAAGATTGAGACACACCGCTGATGGTCTCTCAGAGACATGTAGCCCTCTTTCATACGGGACTTGTTGTCCAGCCCCTCTCTTAGCACCCCTTTCCCCTTTGGAAATCTTTGGCTGACTCCTGGAGCGCCAGTTGTCAGAACATCTTGGTCTTGGCTGGGAGACATCTCCTCCCGCCAAGTCCCTGCTCACCATAATGTTTCCTGACAGGGGGAATCTGGCCACTATTCCCTCCAGACTTACCCATGCCACTCTACTCATCTGCATAGAGCACCCTGTGCAGTCATTTTCAGATGATTAAAGTTAGCTAGTTCCTATAGCGTGATCACTCTGGCACTGTGGATGAGCTTTCTTTTATTGCTTTGCTCTTCATCATGTGTGAGGTGGCCCCAGAAGGACCAGGGTCCCATTAACTCAGGATCTGTACAATTCTTTAAGGAGACACAGTTCCCTGTGACACAATTTACAATCTACAAATGTTCTATGACATAAGATGAAAACCAGTCTTCAGAATAAAAGCAAAGGGATTTAATTGAATGTCATATCTGCAAAAGCCGAAGGGCAAAATCCTGGCCTCACGGAGGTCACTGGCCAAGCTCCCGTTGCCTTCTGCAGTGCTAGGCTTTCACCGAGTCTTTGTGGTGCAAGCATTTGTATTCTGCTCGTGTTGACCTATATCAGGTTGAAATTCCTTTTAGTAGCGCTCACTACTAAGCCATAGGGCTTGCTAGTAAACCTCCACGTGTTTAGCCAATGCGAACTGACAAGGGCATGACATCATTAGCAAAGTTTCACATCCCGCTGACCTTGCCATCATGACTTAATCTGCTGGGGTCTGTCATCCCTAATGGTTTGGTTTGACAGTGCTTTACTATACTTGTTGTGTATTGACCTCCTACAGTCTGTTAAGAAAATGTGGATAGGCAGAAGCTGCTGTATGTCTCCTGTGACATGTGAATCATAACAAAATGAAATTATACTCTAGGAAGTTTGCTGGACTAGCAAATTGGCAGATTTGCTTTGTCTTGTTTTCTAGTATCTGAGTTACGGATTTTCAAAGCCTGATATTATGTGAACTGTAGCACACTGAAATTACCAGGTTTTCAGAAAACTTGGTATTTCTACTGAGATGGCAATTTATTACATTTTCACATCTATTGTGTTTGTCTTTCAAAATTTCATACTATCTTATCAGCATCATTACCCTGATACTCAGCTTAGAGAGAAACAACATTTCACATTGGCAGGTCTGACCAGAAACCATCATCTTCAGCGTTTCAGTCTCTCTGTGCCAGGAGAAGGAAAAGCGAGTGCCAGATCTCCAGTAGACAGCCGAAGTATTGCAGGACTGTTCTGCACACCACACACCCAGGCAGCTCACCTTCCAGTAGGAAAAGCAGGAGCAAGCACCATTAATTCCAGAGCATCGTGTGTACTCTACTCTACATCACATTGAAAAACAACAACAAACCACAATAAAAAAACCAGCCAAACAAACAAAATAGAAAAGAGAAGGGTCAATGTCACCTTAGCTAAATGGTTTAGGGAGCTAGGGGAAAAGAGGGAGCATATGGACCTGTAACTCAGGTACTCCTGTTTGAAACGTCTTCCTGTGTTCCAAAGTTCCTAACCAGCAAGCTGCATCATGGGAAGGAGAGTGGGCAATTTACTGCATAAAAGAAGAATTAAGCTATACAGCTATTTTGCTGAACTCCTTAAATTGCTTTCATTAAGAATTTGTCTGTGTGGGGGGTTATTGCAGAATAAATTTAGGGGGTGAATTTGAAGTGCAACATCCAGTCAGTACTCGTTCCCAGTGTGGATTAAGCTAAACACACAGAGACATTCACTATGGATTAAGAATGTCTGCATGAAGAGTTAGTATGCAATAACTATTCCAGGTTATTTCCCCAGGTAGACAAGCCTAAACACCTGATAAATAGCATATTACTTTTTCTCTTAACCAATTAAGTACTTATTTTAGAAGGATAAAATGAATTATCATGTTACTGTTTCACTGCAATATGTCTTGCTTAGTATGTTACTGTCAGAAAAGGCAAAATACTATCCACAGATTGGAAAGAAATGTATTAGTGATTTGCATGTACAAGCTTAGAGATATCTCTTGACCTTATTATATTTTGGGTGAAGATTATGATGCATCGTTGTTTTTGCAACACTTCACATTTATTTCACAAAATAAATCACATAATGGACTGTCATAATAACCCCAGCAGCATGACAGGAAAAAAGAATTGGTAGAGCTACACTTCAGTGCACAGTGAAATAGCTAACAATTTGTTAAATATCCCATGAGTGGATTAAATAGGCATATGATCAGTTATGTGGCTGCCAAGCCACAGCAGGAACCAATTAGAATTAACCAAAAATAATTCAGATGAAAACTGATGAATGTATCAAAACCAATTAAATTTGTGGAAAAAAAGCAAACATCTCATTGACAGATTATATAACTAGCAAGTTCCACTGTAAACAGTCTACAAAGCACGGCCACTGAAAGCTATTTTATCTTGTTTGGAGAGGGTTGGGTGTTTTAGCATCTAATATTCTTCCTGTGTAAGTTTCTGGTAAATCAATTCCCACAGAAGGGAGTTAGTCAGTTTTACATGAAGTATCATGAAATCAGCCAGTACATTGTAACTGTTGTTAATTATGTCATGGCCTGTTTTACCAGAAACATGTAAGAGTCTGGGGAGTGGGGATTTGAGGAGAAGAAAGATGCTGTAGACAGGGAGCTCTTTTAAGGATCTGATTTTATATCACGACCTAGAAAAGCTTATTAGCTCTAGAAAAAACTTGTTAGTGCTAGAACTCTTTGATCTTGAGCCATATTCTCTGGTATAATTTCAGAGCAGGGGATCGTTTTTATTGAAATACTGGGTATTAAGCCACAAAGGGTGAAGCAAGCCTATGTGAGAACAAGCACTGAGGTATCTGTAACAAAACCCAGGAGGCAGAAAGGCAAGATGCCTCTAAGTCAGAGTTTTCATCTGTGGTAAATAGATACGCTGTCTTCAGAACAAAAAGACACGGACTTGCGTGGTTATTCTCATTGAAACCCTGCAAAGAATTCGCCAGAAACAGGGCTGCTGATCATCTTACCCCAGCAATGTCAGGATAGATATTTCTAAAATGTACCTTACACTTCAGTTGTTTCTCAGATTCCTGCACTGTTCATTCTCCCATGAAACTGTTGTACATCATGAACTATAGCCTGAGTCTTCTTTTAACAGAAATTCAGTTTTCCCAGTGCACCAATGCTTTTGTGCTGTATGTGTTTTGTGTGACTAATCAACACAACAAAGATACAGCTGAGTATTACTTAAGACATGGATTTTTTTCCCCCATGCTACTCAGAAATGAAGCTTTCGGCTGCCAAGAGAAGAAAGGTGATGTGTGCTCCTCCTCTATGCCTGTGCTTCTTTTTGGTGGCCACCTGGGAAAGTGCTAGGACAAAGTCTGATTAATCTCTCTTGAACCTGGGAAGTTAGCAATGACTTTCCTTTTCCCTTTTCCCCAAACGGAAGCCAAGCAAAAGAACAAATCCTTTAAATATAGGTAATAACATTCTTCCAACCCAAAGAGTCTGAATATTTACAGACTAGGTATCTAAAAACATCAAATTACAGAAGAGTACATGTTCTGCCATCACTGCACGAATGTTAACATTAGCCATACTCTTGCATTACATGGAGATGTCTGAATTACCTTGTATAAAATAACCTTACAGACTAAGGAGACATTTTTAAATGAGCCTGTCTGAATGCATAGGTCCATAATGAGAAGATGTGTTTACTTCCTCTGTGAAAAGGAGCAGTCACAGATGCCTCATTTTCTGATTTTTCTCTCCTAAAATTAAAGTTATTTTTTGAAATGAGGTAAAAATAGAATTCAACTGTAAGATCTGAAGTAATTTAGGTTCTTGAATTAACTTTAATTAAACTACGGGTAACATAAAATAGTAAAAAAAAAGCAAATGGGAAAAAACCCTGCGAACAAGAATGAGGATGGCTTACTCAATCAACTGTCCAGTTTCCTCTAACTTAGAGATACCTTCCTGGTAAGAGCATTGGGCTGTGAACACTGGTCTCAGCGTTAATCAGAGGAGTTTCCCTGAGAGCAGTGGCTGTAGGTGAAGGTAAGAGGGTACATTTGCTGCTGCTGCATAGATCTGTTTTCGGGGTTTGTTTTTTTTTTTTTTTTTGAGGTTTTTTGGGGTTTTTTGTGGGTTTGGTATTTTTTTTTTTTGTGTTTTGGGGGTTTCTTTGGGGATGGGTTTTTTTGGGAGATGGGGTGACATGTGCCAAAAAGCAGGAGAGGCAGCTCACAGGTCCCTGAGAAGGGACCGAAACACATGCGGCTTTGGGCACGGTACTTACAGTTGGTGGCTTCTGGGGCAAGGAGACTTTGGTCATACCAACCCCGGGGAAACAAGGCATGTGTTATCGTGGTAGGCTGCAAAAATGATGGACTGGCTCATACAAATAAAAAATACCCTACGCAGCTTCTCACTGTGACTAAATAGATGTGTGTGAGCTTCCTCAGGAAACTACCCAGCAGACAAGCTGTGAATGTGTAACACTTTCTCAGCACTTAACAATCACCTCAGAGCTAAAGACGACTGCTACCATTTTTCCCCTTATTCAGACCAAGCCATAAAAAACACCTTACACTGTTGTGATGTGCTGCAATAAGCACTTCAAACCAGGACAAACCAGCTTTTTTCTCAGAACATGACAAAATGCAGGAGCACAATCCCTCACTAGTAGTTTTCTACTGGTCATTTTTTAGGAGGGCTGGATAACTAAGTCTAACAGGAGCTTCAGAGATTCTCTGAAAATGGGGCTGTTTGCTTCTGCACCTGAGACCCCAAGTTCCTCTTGAACAATCATAGCATCTATTCCAACTCTGTCCAGACCTAACAGACAGCCTACTTCTCTGTAGTAAGGATTTAGATAAAAATTTGATGTGGTTATTTTACAGACCATAACTAATGGCTAAAACCTTGTATTCCTTGATGCATTTTGAATTCCTGAATATATGAAACAGATATTTCAGACTTTTTCATTATCACAACTCAAACAGACCTTAAAATATTTTTTTCACATAAATGTGAACTTCTAGAAAACAACCAGAAATACGTCCTTTCCAAATGTGAGGGTTAAATACCCTCCTTTGCTTCTAAAGACTATGGCTTAGGGGGAATGTAAGAAAAGCCCTCTGAAAAACGTATATAATCTTTTCCTGCTGGGTCTGGTGCAGGAAGGTGAGTAAGGGTTAAGGCATCAACTGAAATACGCTCATGTCTTGTGGTAGATTTCATGTAAGATGCTGCCAAAGTGTCTTATATTTATCTCCTGTCAAAATTTTTCATAGTTCTTGAAGACTTTTCAATTTACTTTGTTAACATATCCCTCCCTCCTACTTTTTAGTACAGGCAGAGCAGATCTCAATGCATGCTAATAATTTTCAGCACTTGCTTATTAAAAAACGTACAGCTTATCTCTTTGCCAAAGTAAGCAGGAACAGCTTGGTATGCACGAGTCTTAATGCAGAGATTTCAGAAAGTCTCCCTGACAAAGGCACTACATGGTAAGGTATAAGAATGTTTTAGAGGGCATCTTTGGATGAGATGGAAATTGTTCATTTTTTAAAAAAATACTGAGTATAGTCGTGATAAGGAGCTTGATTCATACGCAATAACACCAATAAAACTATCTATAGTCATTGGCTTTGTTGAAAGCATGCTCAAACTAATTTTTTGCCACTGGACTTAATTTTGGACTTAATTTTCAGAGGTACTAAGCACACTCCCATAACCCATGAATGTCAAGTAATGCTTTGGGTGCCTGGCACTTCAAAAAATAGGCTTCACTACCTACAAATTCAGTCAAATTGATAATCCACATTGGAAATAATGGACTAAGCTAACAGATTCTGAAAATATATTGCAAACGCTGAATTAGTGTCTCTCCTGATGGTTCTGGAGAGATGCCTTATCTAACCAGCCTGATCCATTTTTTCACCACCTCTCATGACAGGCTGCCAGCCATAGGCTGGTCTGCACGGCACACACAGC
>NW_010388950.1:0-11636 GCF_000710305.1 Buceros rhinoceros silvestris | reverse complement strand
GGCCCCCCAGCCATAGGCTGCTCTGCACAGCAGCAGCAGCCTTCTGCTAAGGCACTTCATGTCACCCAAAAATATATTCAGTGCTTGCTACTAGCCTATCATTAATAAACACCAGCAGATCTCAAGGGGTGGTATTCATCTCAGCCCTATCATTGCATACATCTTATTACTCTGTGTGATACATTCTCAAGGTATTAACATTTTTATATGGTTGGAAAGAGAAGAAAATCCCTGAATTTCACTCTATGAACTCATATCCAAAAGTGGCCAGTGCAGAAACTGTATAAAATTGGATAATCTCATTACAGAGATGGCTAACGGAGTTGGCAAAGACATTGAGCTTTCACATAATTGCCTCAAATACATTCCAAGTCAGTGGGTCAGTGAAGCTTCACTGCCTGAAATTTGCTTGGCAAAACCTGTGAAATAAATGGCTCATCTGTCATGTTAGGGACATTGCCCACCATAGAAGAAATACCAACATGCATAGTGTTGGCTGGTATTATGGAACAATTGTGAGGATTTTAACTAGAGGGAGTCAAATAACAAATGGGCCTTCAGGTACTTGCCTAGAAAAGCCTAGAAGAATCAGTGTCACTAGTGATTAGCCTCACTGCCCTAACTGAACCACCATCATTTGGACACCTGTATAGACAGCGATAACTACATGTTTTGTTGATTTATTCCAGAAATAAAATTATACTTCAACAAAAACTTGTGCATTTTTAATTACTCTACTTAGGAAAAAATATAGCTATTTTTAATGTCATAGACTCTAGTTCCATCTCCAACAACTATAAACATTGCTGAATACTCTCCTAAAATGAACTTTGGGTAAACACTTTCTATAGGAGGTTGAAATTCCATATTTTAAGATATGTATTAATCTATCTGTCTCATAAATGGAGAAATGAGATGGAGACTTAATAAGGAAAGCTGAAAAGACATGAAGTTTAGAGTAAAGCCATATTGATTTTTCCTGGTTGTTCTGGTATATTCGGCCACAGAACAGAAAAAAGCTAAGCCCATGCTATATTAATAGAAGTTAAACAGAGACAAGTTACCAAGTAAGGACAGAGAATAAGTGAGTAACAGGGACAGAAATTGGCAAAATACATCAACTCGTGTCTTCAAGTTAAATTTAGAGCAAAGCTTTCACATCTGCATCATTTCCCAAAATATTCTACAAGTTTAAAGAATTTGTCATTTTCTGTGCTTAATGTTGAGACAAAAGTTGCTTTAAAATGCGTTTTGATTTTAAGAGGTAAGTGCAGTAGAGACGTACAACTTTTCAATTTCTTATTGTTGTTTTGCTCTTATTGTACAGAGAAAGAAAGCAAAGTCCTTTGAATATTGAATATTCAGTTATAGGTCTTCCTGCAAGCCATGTGGAATCCTTGCAGCTGTGAGGGAATCACATGCCAGACCCAGGCAAGCCTGGCTGAAACAGACCGCTCAGTAGGGAAGGCTCAGACACTGGGATTTCTCCTCTCTTTGAGCACCTGAAAGCTACAGGATCATTTTTCCTCTTGCTTCCATACACAGAGAAAGTTCAGGCTGGATTTCATTTTGTTGCATGTCCCATAGAGTAAGAAATAACCTTCCCGGATCCACTGCTCCGCAGTGCTGCAAAGACGGCCAGGTCTTTAGTTTCCACCAAACTAAACTGTGATGATGGTAATGAAAAACTGAAGGTAACCCATCGCCTGTAGCAATTACAGCTTTGGTGTTGAAGATTTTACACCAGTGGTAACTGTTAGGCACGGATCACTTTAATAGCAGTTATCACGTGTGTGTAACCATTGTTTTCCTGGTTTTTACCTGCTTCATACCTTTAACAGAAGCTGTCTGTATTTATAAAAGTTCTTGCTGAGAAATTCCTGCTTAGCCATGACATGAGTAATGACCTATAGGCCTGAGTCTGGAAGAACTCCGTGCTTGGAACAAATGTTTGCCTTACTGGCAGCTCTCCTCAGTCTACGTAGCAGATAAGCAACAGGATTTGGAGGATTTGAACAGGTTGGTTTTAGGGGTTTTCTCTAAGAACATAACCTCTTGTTGTGTTATATTTTTTCTTCCTTTCAATAGTAGAATAAATACTTTGAAGAGGAAAAGTCACTGTGATAACGTCTGAGTAATTCAGCAGGTTCTGAAATTCTGACAAAATACAATAGTTGCACAATTTTTAGCAGTCCCATAGGAATGTTTGACTGAATTTGCAGAGCATGGTACAGCCTGTGTTTGGAGAGGATTTTAAATAGCAGAGCACTACTACAGACAACAGCAAGATGAGTTTGCAATCAAAACAGTGGACAGCGCAGTGAATTCTATCCTTTGCAAGACACTTCATAAGCCAACAGAACATAAACGAGTAGACAAGTAGTTATGTCTCTCTCCTTTGTATTAAGCTGTGTAGTACCCCTCGGAAGGCCCTGCAGCAAAGGGTGATCGATGCATTTAACAGTGAATTTCACCCTGCTCCTGAAGGACATGAGCAATTGCTGTTCCTTTGCTCTTCATTTTACTCAGCACACCATACTCCTTCATACTTTTCAAGTCCTTGAGCACAATCAAAATAGTGCTGGCTGTCTGTAATCCTGTAGTAAGGCAGACAATTTAGGAAGCATTTTTGCATGTCCTTTCTTCCTTGGTTGTTTATTTGACCTCATATTTGTTTTCTTCTTTAGGCAGCCAACATGTAGGCATCTAAAAACAAGGACTATATAGCTGAAGACAGCCCCTTCAACAGGTAAAACAAGACCACAATTCCAGACTGACAAGGGTGCATGAATAGATGGTGTAATTTTAAAAAATTTCTCATTTGCCTGCCATAAAATAATAATTCAATGTTTTGCATTAGCTGCTTTATTTCCTTCTGTGCAGCATTCTTTCATACAATTCTGGTATATTCTAATAACTTCACAGACTTAAGAGGAAAAACATGCTAAAAACTTCTTGTTAATGGAATATCAAAATTACACGTCAGTTACCTTAAAAAGACTGAGTTACAGCACTTTCCTGTTTACTATAAACACCGTTTACTAAAAATAATGTTTACTTTTTTTGAATAGCTTTGTCTTCCTCTTAGATTTTCCATCTCGGCCTGCTCTTCTGCGAAAATAAATAAATAAATGTAATGTGGCCAAAACCCGGGTCTGCATTAGCTACGTCTGGGAAGCCTGCACAACATCAGGCATATCGTTGTCATTTCAGTGGGGTTGAGATCATTAGGGCTTAAAGGATACCGATCTAGGTCACAGTATTAGTTATTTATTCATAGCAATTGTTGTATGGCAAAACGAATAGGGTGGGGCTTCAAAGACAGAAAAAAGCAGCTCGTGTGTCAGCAGAGTTTGCTTTGAGAAACCTAGTAACTTCAACAGTTTGAAAAGATCATGGCATGTACACAGTGTTGTCATGAAACCACACGTGCACAGGGGCCTATCCCAGATGGCAAAAGCTTTTCTGGTCTTGGCAAAGTGATTTGGTTTGCCAGGTGATGTGGGAGCCGTGGAAAGGCAGCCGGGCACATGAAACTGCTGGAGTTTCTGGCAGTGGGAAACGCTTCTGTCTGTTCTCTCTGCCAGAGCATGCTGCTGCAGCTTTCAGCTGCACAAAAGTGTTTCATCTGGGTCCTGATAAAATTTTTATCATGCAGTGAGTTTTAGAGTGGATATTCTAAATGGTGGAACACGTGGCCTTTGTTGCAAATCTACAACTGGTTTGTTGGCTGCCTTCTGATTTCAGATGGTGTGTTGCTGGGTAGGAATGGTAACCCAACATTCCTGTGCAGTTCTCTGGGAATTACTAAATGCTGCATTTACTGATTTCTGTGGATTAAAAAAATCTAAGAACCAGGATAAACAGCAGACCAATGCAAAAATACAGTAGAGTTATCAGAGTGCAAGCCCTGCCTATGCAGTTTTTCCCCTGTAGCTCTGGGTGCAAATACAATTTAAGAGACTTTTTCTGCTCAGGACCTTCTGAGCTACTTCAACATGTTATTATTTGTTATGGGTGTCTAACCTACATTTTTTTTTAGCTTTGAATCATGTCATCACTGTCACCATTCAAAAGACAGCATGTCATCTTGGCTTTGTGTGTGGATTATGTAGACGCGTAGTTTTAGTACTTTATTTTCTACAGTAGTTGCGCATGCAGTTTTGACATACTTTATGTTTTCTTTAGCCTTTTGGAAATAATGATCCCATTAAACCAAGAAGGTATCATAAGTATTCATACACTATTCTGAAATGCTGATCAGTAGTTCATCATTGAATATATAAAATGAAGCTTGTACCATTAGCCAGTTTTACAGGAGTTTAATTTTTGGAAGCTCCAAGTGTTGATTTAATGTTTTCATGATGGCTCTCCATCTTCAGGTGTTTGCTGCACAGAGCATTACTGAAATATAAACTAGAATTCTCTATAAATCTAGAAGTAAATGTATAAACCCACCATTTTATGCCTGATCTGTCTGTCATAGGTTTCCATAAATCAAAAAAAGACATGACCAGTGTTCGCATTATATCACAGGTGCTTGTTTTGGTGGGAACTGCTTTTAATCACATGGTAAGAGCAATCACATTGGATGACAGCAAAAGCCCACCTCACTCAAAATGCTGTCTCTAATGGTTAACAGTGATAGAACACTATGAAGAAAGTAAGTATAAGCAAAAATGTAACCAAATTCTGTCAGTTTAGGGACTTCTATGTCAACCATTGCATCCACAGCATGGTATTCAACAGCCCTTCTTGGACGCTGGTTGCAAAATACTAATTGATTTTTGAAAACACTGGCAGTTCAGGCTGAGTCAGACATTCTCTTATTCAGTGCTTCCATTCCTTAATTTTAAACTTGAAGTTGGATAAATTCAATTTTGCAGGGAGATTGTTCTATCTCCAGCCAGAAGTTTTTCTACCAGAAATATAATTCCCCTGTGAGATCCTTGAGGGATCCTTGCAGGGTCATTACTACAACTCAGGCTCTAATAGATTCAAAATGCGTTAAGAGGTATCTCCAGGTTTACATAGCACATCCATAATGAAAACGTTAAAAGTAAAATAGTTAAAAGTGATTTTAGCTTCCTACCAAAAGTCACCCATGATTAAAAACATATGGCTAAAAGACATCTCTTTCTCCAGGAGGAAATCTGACACATTAGGTATCTCTGGAACTTTCCTTAATCCCTACTGTAGAGGTGAGGAAAGAGAGAGTTTCCTTTTCTGCATTGCTCTTCATATCCTTCACAGAATCATCCACTTGGAAGAGACCTTTAAAATCATCCAGTCTGACCGTTCACCCTGCACTGCCAGGGTCCCTAAACCATGTCCCTCAGCACCACATCCACACGGCTTTTAAACACCTCCAGGGATGGGGACACTGCCACCTCCCCGGGCAGCCTGTTCCAATGCTTCACAACCCTCTCTGTAAAAAAATTTCTCCTGATATCTAACCTGGATTTCCCCTGGTGCAACTAAAGGCCATTTCCTTTCATCCTGTCACTTGTTATATGGCAGAAGAGACCAACCCCCACCTCTCTACAACCTCCTTCCAGGTTTTATACTGTTTATATTTTAAAATTTTGTTTGGCTGTCCTTCCTTCCTTGGTTACAGGCATATAACTGACAAACATGTAAACCAAACAGGTACACACACATACACACTTTCCTACCGCTGTGGCATCCTGCCTACACCACAGAACAGTTCCTGGTCAACTGCTGCCGCGAAACCCTGGCTAGCAATGCTTCAGCAGCATCTCACAAGTCTACATGCCAACAGCTGCTAGTGAAGACAAGGATACAACATTTGTCCCTGTCCTCTGACTTTCTGCAGGAAGACTGACAACTAAAAGTTTTCAATATCCTACAAAACATTTCAATTGTTTCAATAGATTCCTCTTATTACTCTTCTCTTTCAGTTACACATGAACTTCTACTGAGAACAGCAGCAAATGCCTGACTTAGCTGGGGAGAGAATTGAGGATATTTGGGTTGCCTTCCTGTTAACGCTGTCATTGTTCATTTCCATTTTATTGAAATGTTATGACTTTCGGCATTTTAATGTAATTCCAGTGGGCATAGTCCTGTACAGAATTCAAACCTAAGACTTCTTTTATATGTGAGCTTTTATTTTCTAATATATTCTTTAATATATTTTTTTAAAAACCTAGATATTTCAAGGTCATGTAGCATCAGAAACGTAGTCTTCTTCAGCAATACAGAAAAAACATGCAAGAAAATTAAACTGTAAACTGAATTGCTAGGAAGGGCAGAAAATGGTCTTGCCCTGCTTTAGTGCCAAAATAGGGAGGGGAGTCAACTGGTTCTCTTCTGGTTCAAAGAAAACCAAGGGAATACTTGGGGTGGGGGAAGGCAAAACAAAGTTGCAGTTCTTTGAGGAATCAGAAAAGGCCATTTGGTGTTGAAAAGAAATATTTAGTTAGGATTTTTCCCAAGTATAAGCAGAGGAAAGTGTAGATTTGGAATTAGGTTCACAGGGGAGAACCAGGAGTCTGTGGCAAACACCCACATCAGAGATACTGATAATAACAGCATGAGCACTGGGAATGCTCCTCCGACCCCCCAGCGTAGACTCTACCTGTGTCCATTCAGCTGACGTGTAGGACCCTTCATCTGTAACTCCAGATCTGTGAACTTGCCTCAGACTTGACTTTGCATTTCCAGCAGTTCACAGAGCCTCTCCTGAAAAGCGCTGGTGCTCCAGAATACCTTGTAGCTCAGGGAAAAGCCACCACGGGAAAAGCTGCTGCACTGGAGACCAATTAACTGGATTCCATCTGTCTTGTCCTGGGTGTGGACACTCCAGCAGCTGATTTTCATTGGAGTTTAATTATTTTTGAGATCTCTGTCTTGCTTTAAAACATCGTTGAAACTGGCTGAGTGCTCTGCAACACACTACTACAAAACCCTGTGATACCCTTTGATAAACATAAATGTTTTATGCGTGTTTTCTTAATTTTTCTAAAAACTCTTTTCCCCCTGCTGCTTGTAGTTTCAAGGAGAACTGTGTGCTCTGAGACAGCGGAGAATGTTGCCAGTATGAGATTGCCCTGCGGTATTCCTTCCTTTCTCAGTGTTCTGAAGGACATTTTTTTCTGCAGAGCTCCCTGCTTGGAGAGCTGAATTAAATCCAGGAAAATATAAATAAAGTCTAAAGACTCTTAAGAAAGAAATAAAAACAAGTGCATGGTATAGCTACAGAGAATGTAAAAGACTAAAATTCCTCACTGATGCGGATGCCAGGTTGTGCTGCAAGGGGGATGAATTTGGCTCAGAAACTGAACTGCAAGTTCGCAGCCTCCCTGGGGATTTGGTTCTGTTGCAGTGGCTCTGTGTTGCTGTGAATGGCGCTTTCTGAGAACTGCACCTTCCCTAACTAATTCTGCAGCAGTGCAATCCTATATTAAATCAATTCAGGTATCTTGAAACACTTCACTGTCCAGTGTGAATGTCACTGCATAGACCCGGAAGTGAAGCAAATGTACTTGTTCCCCATTCACAAAAGTTAAATATTCTTTTGTAGAAGTACAGAAGGTGGGACACAGATGAAAGAAAGAATGAAAATGTAATGTCAGAATTTTCTTCCCTGTCGTAAGGCTATAAAACTTTGCGGAAGTTCTTTTTTGGTGTGGGGCTTTTGGTTTTGTTTTAAATTCTCCCCTTCTCTACGTGACTCTTGGAAAACAAAAAGGATTATTTAGGCATATTTACTTAGATAAAACAGTTTTAGATATAATGGTGACTTAAAGCAACCTCATGTTTGTTTCAGGAAGACAATAGAGCAATAAAGTCAATGAATGCAGAAGGTTCATGGATATCACATCTACAAAAAATTCCCTTAATTTCTCATGGTGTGATTGGGAATGAGAACTTACTTGTAAATGTGGTAGATAGTGAAGCACAACGCACCCTCACAAGAACCTTTTCACAATACCAAATATTTTTTTAAAAGCGTAACTTCTTAGAATGGAATATCTCCAGCTGACTCAACATTTTCTTTTCTGCTTCCCACTTGTGAATAGCTGCCTATCAGTATCTTGCTGTTTGTAACCATTACACAAGCCATATATAACAGCAAACAGATAGCAAATAATTAACATTATATGAAAACAATGTTAAAAAGGGATTCCTTTTGAAAAATCTCACTGAATGGGGAAGATGGGACTTTTAGCATCCCTAAAAGCCTTATTCTGCCTGCAGGAAAAAATATTGTTTACCTCAATAGGGGTACATGATAAATTAGTATTTGTCTGCAGATGAAATTTACTGTAATGTATTAATTCACAAGAATTCAGTGAAGACTAGGCGTATCCTTTCTAAAGGTCATCTTAAATTGATTGATAGTGGCTTTGAATTAACACCAGACAGGGATTTATTCAGTGCAATTTCCACTAGTGTAAATAAGTTGTTGCAAAGCTTGTTGTGTGTTTACAAGGCTTTGGGCTGTAACCTGCTTGTTAGCCCCGTGGACAGTGGGGCTTGGTGCTGTACTAAATTTGATGGACATCACTGGATGTTCCTGTAAGATGATGTAATTTTCTCTACGGATCACTGTGTAGGACTGGGACCTTCAGTCCCCTCATTCAGCAAGGCTCGGGGAGCATTCAGTGAAAGAGTAGGACACCTTGACTCTGCCTGTGTTGGTGAGAGCAGAAATCACCCAGGATCTCTGCAGATGCTGTGAAGCAGTATCTCCACAGCAGAGCCTCTTCGTGCAGCACGTGGCAGTGTATAAATGAGTGCTTGCAGGGCAGCATCTTCCTTTGAGTCCCTTACAGCTTCCTTCTTCCCGTTCTGGAAAGAAGTGATATAGATTTTGTCTCAGCTGGACTGAATAGCTTCCTTAGAAAATGCTGAGGTAGACAATTTCAGCTCTTTTTGAATGAAGCCATCTCAAACATTGTTAAATGCAAAGGCATGTTTGTTTTTTGTTTTTTGTTTTTTGTGTTTTGGGTTTTGGGTTTTGGGTTTTGGTTTTTTTTTTTTTTTTTATTTTACTGTAATGATACAGTTAATATTATGATTGTATCCATTACAGAAATTTCCTTTAAGGTTATCTCAGTTTGGAGTAATCGCCATTTTGTTAGCTGTGTAAAAGCACACTCTACCGTAGGCATTTATGGCCCCAAAAGCACTACAAGTAATGAATACAGACTCGTAGAAGGGTTTCTGTTGGAAATGACCTTAAAGATCATCTAGTTCCAACCACCTCTGCCACGGGCAGGGATGTCTTCCACGAGACCAGGTTGCTCAAAGCCCCATCAAATCTGGCCTTGAACACTTCAAGGGAGGGGGCATCCACAGCTTCTCTGGGCAACCTGGTCCAGTGCCTCACTATCCTCATAATAATGGTAATAAACAAGTCTTTAGGATTGCCTTAAGTGAAAAATTCAAAGCGGAAAAAATGTACTTAACATTGTGATCAAGAACTAAGGTTGCCATTATTGTAGGCAGTGTGTTTCATGTAAGGGCACATAGGGCATAAAAGTACTGACTTTTATTTCCCATGTCAAGGCAAATGTCATTCAGAAAATATTCCTTTCTCAAGTATCTTTAGCGGGGCAATATTTTGTACTAATATTTGGGAAACCCAATCTTAGTTAATTTTGCAATTTAGCAAGAAATGATCAGATTAAGCAAGAAAGATCAAAATTCCATGGAAATAGCCTGGCTTCAGAATCGTATTGAACATCTTCTGCTGTTAGTGCTTAGTGCTGTTGAGAAGAAGAACAAAACCTCAGTAAATTAATGAACCGTAACAACAAACAGTCTTACCAAAACCAGTGTGTACATTTGATTTTCAGGACTGTGCTCAGGTGATCATTCAAGGCAACACTTGGCATCCCTGGAACTGTTGTATGGGCTGCTGAATCAGAGACACCAGCTCTGTGGCCAGTGCTGGTACAGACCTCCTGCATGGTCTTGGGTGAATTATTTCAGCTTTCTGTGCTTCTCTTTCTTCTGCCATCTCTTGACTGTCTTATCATCTGCTTAGTCTGGACTGTAAATCTCCAAAAGAGGCATTCTCTCTCTGTGTGCATGGTCAGTGGAAAGCTCAACTGGGTCTCAGTTCAGCTGCAGGCCCTGTGCATCGCTATAACACAAATGTTACCTCTTACCATAAACATAAATGCAGTGTATCATACTTAGTAAAGCCAAAGTCCTGGTAAAAGGACATCCCTCTGATGAACCGACTTTAAAATCTCAGAGAGACGGGCAAACTGGCAGGCAGTTATTTACTGATACTAGCAAACATGCAGTTTGGAAGACTATACATTAATGATGATTTGTTGCAGCTCTAGCTCATGTTTAAGCGGGCTTATTCAACTTCATAGCTGCTATGCTGCTATGTGTTTTTTGCCAGCATGCTATGCAGACAAAGCTACATGCTTCACGATAGAATGCTCAGCCTCACACTGTCCAATTTCCAGATGGAAGTGTCAACTGTTTGGAAATAGGAGATGCAGAAAAATGAAAACGAAAATTGTGTTACTAGCTGATTCTGTTTTAAAGGTCACCTGCAAAATAAACCCACTACCTTCCATCAAAATAAACTAAGGGAAGCTTGTGCCTTTGTAATCAGGGGTTTTGCTGCCTGTTTTGATCTTTCTTGCTCTTACCTCTAAAATTTCTCAGTTAAGCAAAATTTACAAAGATGGCAGCTGTTGTAGGAGGTATTGCAAACTTGTGGAGCTCCTATCAGTGTAGTTGTATGCTACCCAGAATCAAGAGTCATTTTTGTAAGGGGGAAAACCAAAA
This sequence comes from Buceros rhinoceros silvestris, assembly GCF_000710305.1. Lineage (NCBI taxonomy): Eukaryota > Metazoa > Chordata > Aves > Bucerotiformes > Bucerotidae > Buceros > Buceros rhinoceros. Next base: position 854 of record NW_010388950.1, on the reverse strand, counting down.
CCAAACAAACAAAAGATTAATTTAGTATATTTCATTCATACACATTTTTTCAGTCTTGAGAGACCTTGTGGGTTATTTTATTAAACATGTACGCAGTTGTAGGAAGTCCCTATAATTTCTCATCCTCATTTTCCAGCAGGATTGCATAGTTAACAGCAGCCAAGATTAGCTTCTTATTTCAAGTTTCCCTGTGCATTCCAATTCATGCTCGAGGTATTTTTAACATCTTGATTAGCGCGTAAAAGCCCATATTGTCCAAATAGGTCTACTAATGTGATGGTCCCACAGACAAAGACAGTCACCTTTCTGCTGGTGGATGTATTCTGATGGAAGCCACTCAAACCAGCATACATTCGACAGTTCTTAAAGAGGAGGGAGGAAAGTTTCAGGTGCTGGGGCACACGCTGATGCCCTACTAGCAAACCCCTCCACGGGGCTGTGACAGGAGACCTCTTCCCTGGTGCAGAGCCGTCCAGGACAGTGGGTGAGCAAGTTAAAATTAAGCATGTGTAGGACTGGTTTTGGAGGCCTGAGTCACAGGAGCGACTCGAATGAAGCGCTCTGCTTAGCTTGATGCAGATATTAGGATGCCTAATAAATATTTATAGCCCCTCACCGGGGAGGTGATTGACAGCACGGGGGCAATCCCTAACCAGCAGCTGCAGGCAAGCAGCAGCCTCGGGGATCGGATCCCGGCGACTGGGGGGGCTTGCGCGCAGCGGGGCTGCGCTGTCATCGCACCCGCGGAGGGGCTTGGACGGTCCTCGGTGGCACCTCAGAGGTCCTTCCTTCCTCCCCTACTTTCCCCCCCAGTGGATGCAGGCATCCCCAGGGCAGGGCTCACCCTGTCCTCC
>NW_010388949.1:85216-92460 GCF_000710305.1 Buceros rhinoceros silvestris | reverse complement strand
TTTGATCTGCTCTAACCATGAACGGCAGGAGCAGTGTGCCACTGGAAGTGACTGGTTTGCTCCAGTAGCCTCTTTACAAGCACCGAGGGACAGCTGCTTGGGGATCGCTGGGTTTTTAAAAGGCCACTTAGAAGCTTTAATACTATGCTGGGGGAGAGCGTAAGGACAAGGGGGGTCAGGGAGGGACGGTTGCATTGACTGCTTAGTACTTAAAGCTGTAAACCTCTTCTTCTCTCGCTCATTGCTGGGACGTTTTTATTGGCGAGCTGAAGGGAGACAGAGCACAGCTCCACAACTTGCTCTTCTTCTAGAGGTTAATGACCCAGTTAGCAGCTCTTGGCTGCATTTCCCGACATTTTGCAGACATCAAGACCCGTCTCTCTGCCAAGTACATTCTGTTCCCTGGAGCTCGGCCAATGCATCTCAGATTACTATGTAATGCGACAAAGGGAGAGCTGGAGGTGAGGGTGGGGGCTGGAGAGGAGATATAGAAGCCGTTGAGAAGGGGGCAGGGAGAGGGTGGGAGAAGGGGAAGCACCACTTCTAAATTTAACAGCTGAGATGGAAATGAAGCTCCCAAGGTGCTTATTTGCTAGAAAAAAACGTGAATCCCAGGATAAATTGGAGAGATGCTTCTGGGAAAGATGCAATCAGCAAATAATTTCCCCCTAGGGACTGTGCAGGCCTGAGCTTCCCGGATCCGCTGACTGTCAGACTCCTGCTTCTGATGCCCTTGTGCCCAGGACAAATACCGCTGGGGAACACGGGCTGCTTTCCTGAATGAGAGTCCAGTATTCCAAGAAGAACAGGGGCTTGGCCAGGAAAATCAGGGGTGAGGGAAGACAAAAGGAAGAAGCTCCTACATGGTCTTTTCTTTAACTTTTTGCACCCAAGGCAAAAGATGCTGCTCAGATGCACTGTGTTTGGAGAGTCTGGCTGCTTCAGATCCAGTCACTTGCACAGTAAAGGGAGGACAGTCAGACCTAGAGAAGGCTCTGCTGGATAGTGGTTGAATGCGCAGCTTGCAGAGCAGTTGGGCTACCAAACCTCTTAATAGCAGGGGTCTGCCATTGCTAGAGGCCGACACAGTCATACACTCCATGCATGCCCACAAGCCTTTACCCAGAGAACAAACCTCTCTTAAGCCATGCTGGCATCTTCCTCTGCAGCTCTACTGTGACCCCCTTGGCCTTTGCAAACCCCCCACCTCCCAGGCATCCTGTGCCATGCTTCTGGTAAAAACCACATTGTTCCCTAGATGGTTCATTGAACTGGAGACCCTCAGATGTTGATAGCGTTGAAAATAAAGTTAGGGGTCCTGATCTGAGAGGAATCCTTGCAACCCCTCCTCTCCCAGGCTGGCATCTCTGTTACAGCTTTCCCACCCTAACTAGGTGCAGTATCTTCTGCTAGTTAAGCTCTAGGCCTTGTTCACAGCTACCCTTGGAGCCTTCCAGCCAGACCTACTGCTCCATCATGCCCTGGGCTGCCTGCACTTCCCTGATGATGTGCCACAACCCTTTCTCCAAAGTCTCTGGCACATCGTCATGCCAATTCTCAGCTACAGACCTTGTCAGGGCTTGCCTTTCCTCCCATACTCCTACATGTGTGTCAGCTCCACTTGGTCCCAGCATACGCCTCATAGACATCCCAGCTTTGGGCTCATCTGTCCAAGCCCCACACTGACGTAGCAGCTTATCCTGTCCCATTCCTCTTCTGCTCCCCCTGGCTGGGTGGAAGCCAGGCTCCCTAGCAGCACATCGGGGCTCTCAGCTTGCTCCCATGAACTTGAGAGCTCCCTTTGCACCATCCTTCAGGATGCTGTCTTATCAACTGGAAGAGAAGAAACATGAAAGGTCTGGCTCACGATGACTGGTTATCTCCCCACAGCAGAGCCCTCCCTCCTTTTCAGGAATTATTTCCTTGAAAGACACAAAACTGCCTCATGCTCAGCTCCATCTGCCACGTGGGGGCTGGGTGCCGGGAGGACACAATTGCTCACTGCATTTGCCAGACATGGCTTTAGAAGGATTTTTCACCACCTGCAGCCTAAGAAAGAGGTAAGTCAGTTTTACCTGTACCAGGAGTTGCTCAAGAAAGCCCTGGAAAAAAAAAAAAAAAAGTGTTTTGTTGGAGAAGAGTGTCCTCAAAAACCACAGTAAATGCCAGCACCTAAAAATCCAGCACTGCCTAACTTCACTGCTAAGCATCTGTCCTCAAGGTCAGCCTCAGAGAGTCATCAGGGCCCAAAGCATCCTCTAAAACATAAGCCTAGGCTAACCACAAACATGCAACCCTCCCAACTTCTAAAACACATGTCAGCCTTCTCCAAAGGATGAGAAGGTCCAGACACAGTCCTGCAATGCAGGATGGCTGGAAGAAAGGCACAGGTTGCAGGAAGGAGCAGCTCCTCCCCAGGAGTACCCTTACAAGAGGAGCTGGGTGGAGGCATGCATGGAGTCTTAAGTTTTCCAGCAGTCAGCCTTATCCTCTTTGTCTGGCTCACATCCTTCCACAGCAGATGCCCCACTATGGAGATGAACCCACATCACAGCACTGCGCTAGATGCTGCACGAACCCAGTGCGAAATTGGAGTCCTGGCCCAATGTGCCTGCCATTCTGCTGCCCAGCAGAGCTGCTCACAAGTGCAGCAACTTCCAGTCAGCAGGGAGGGCACAGATGATGCTGTGCAAACAGGGAAAAAATTACCAGAGGCATCTCAGAATTTGCTGCAATGCTGAGAAGACTTCAGTTGGGACAACTACAATTTAAGTATTGCTGCTGTTATCAATGCCATAGGAAGCACTTGAGTCTTTATCAGGGTAAATAATAGCAGGCAGTTGGCTGCTAAGTTCACCCTTTCGTTCCCCCACAGATCCACGCTGGGGTAGGAACCAAGGCAGTGAACAAGCATCAAGGCCAACACGTATAAAAACAGAGAAACGTTCCAGCCCTATTTATGGAACAGGTCATGCCAGGTGACCACCAACTGGGTCCCCTGTGTGACTCGTCCCGATTATGGAAGCTCATTCCAAAAGCTGAGACTTTCTGTGGTCTTAGGAGACTAGCAAAGGCCTCACTCTAGTGTCAGCTGGCTCCTGAATTTACCAACTCATAGAAACCATCAGGCAGTTTTTGTGCAACAACTATAGCCAGTCTAGGCTCGATTTCTCACTGTTTAACATCACCTACAGATCCATCCGCCAGAGGAAGTAACCCAGGTTGAGTGCAGTTTATTAGCCCAGTGTGGGCAGGGCAGGAAACAATAAGCTTCAAGTGCATTAAGAAAGGTTTCACTTTGTCACTATCTCTAAACACCTCAACTAATAACCACAGCTGAGCACTGACAAGAGACCATGGAGTCTGTCTCCTTAAATGCTTTCAAGAACATAACAGAGGCAAACATCTCTCTGGGCTAGTTTGGGTCCAGCTGGTCCCATCTTGTGGCAGGGTATGGACCAGATGACCTCTTGTTATGGATTGGCCTTTCCCATTCCAGTTTCCAGGTCCTCTTGTTCAGCTTCCCTTGTCACATGCTGTCTTCTCCCTCTGTTTTCACGGGATGCATAGCACACTGCTGCACCCGATGCTGAGCAAGTTGGTCTGACTTGTGAAATCGTATTTTCCTTCAAATAAGGATGAGTTTTGAGATACACACAAATGTATAGAATACCAGAGAATATTTATTAAGGTTGAAATTAACACTGACTGATTTTATTTTTACTGATTAGGTAATTACGAGAACTAAAGGGGCAATCACCTTTTCGACGAGGAAATGAAACAATCATCCAAGCTAGTCAAGTCCTGAGTTTCTAATTTGAGCAGGGGAAAAAAACCTATGGGTGAAGATCAAGGAGCAGTATGTATGCCACGTTGACTCTCACTCTCCAAGCAGATCTGAGCTGGGACTTTTCCTACTATGTTCACCTCGGTTTTATGCATCTATACAGTGCCTTGTGAGATCGAGAGAGGAGAGATGAAAGGGTTAACCCAGGGACTAACAATGCAAGGAGCAGTTCTTGACTTACTTCTTGCCTAGAGGAGAAAGAAGCTTTTCCTATAGCTCTCCACCTCACTAGAAGTATGGTCAGATCTGTCAAGTCACCAACAGCTGAACATGAGGCTCACACAAGCAAGTCCTGCCTCCCTCCCCTCCCTGGAGCTGCCTCTTGCACATCTGCAGTCCATCAGGGTCTCTCTTCCCCAAGATGATCCCACATGCCAGACTTGTTTGCTGGATATTTGAGATATCTTCAGGGCTCACATATTGGTGCTCTGGGATTTCTTCTCCAGCTAGCAACACAGGATGAGGCCACCAAGTGCAAACCTCAGCCTGACACCCCATGCCTGGCAATTACAACCCCTTGCTGGCTCCTGAATGGCTTGGACACCCATATGAGTGTCATAACTCCTTTCTCCTGTTCCCACCTGTATTATAATGGAAACCAGGATGAAGGGAGGCTCTGGAGAGCCAGCTACCTTCAGTCCCTTAAAACCAAAACAAACAAAAGGCCTTTTCTCAGCTGCAGTGGCATGAACGGAGCTTAGATCCCCCGGCCCCTCCAGGATGTGGCTGAGATATATCAGGGAAGAGCAGCTGTCAGCATGGATGTGCCTAAAATTAGCTCAAAGAGGTTTCCTCCATTTATTTATTTATTTGCTCCTTAAAAGGCTCCTTCTTATTGGATGCAAATTCAGCACAAAAGCTACAAGCCAGTATAAAGGCACTGCTAACTGTTTTTCAGTTACACTGAGAGGGAGGTCACAGCACTCTGCATTTGAACTTCTGCTTAGTTCTAGATGTTCTAGAGGCTGTAGTGATGGGGTGACTCTTTGGATGTTTGGCAGGAGGAATGTATTTGGAAGAGCTGTACCAAAGGTAGCAGGTGCAGCTGGTGAGTTGGTGTGCTGGACACCAGTGCATCCTTTATTTGGTGTCATAGGTGTCCCAGGAAGGAAACGGGCCTCTAGCCTTAATTTATCTCCTTTCAGATATACACCCCCCCCCAAAAAAAAAAGTTTCTTAATATACATAACCTCATTATCTACTTTCATCTGTTTGCCAGTTTTTCCCTACCATCCATCTTTCCCAGTCTCTTCAGGAGACTGCCTCACCATTTTCACTCTCTCAAACTGGAAGGGAAGAAAGGCTGGAAAGTTCTTAAAGATACTAGATTCCAGCAGGTTTTTTTCAGAGAGAAATACCTCAGTAAGACCTTTTGTAAGCAAAGGACTGAAGAGTGAATTGGCTCCTTCTTAGCAAAGAATCCACATATGGCATAGATCTGTAGGAAAGCAGGCGCAATCCCTTCTGCTGTTCAGCTGTTAATTATAGAGCTCAAAAAACTTTTGTCTCATCTCCTCTGTTTGGCTCATGTCACAGGGACTGAAAACGGAGTTCTTCTTATTCAGTCATTTAGAAGTACTGAAACATAAAAAAAAAAACCAAACCAAACCCAAAATTTTATGGAAAAAACAACCCAAAATTTCTTTTACTGTACCTATTCCATCCCATGTATCTATCTCAGAAAAATACCATAGTATTTCTTTGTGCATACTCCTGGAACGGGCCTTACAGGACACCTGTGTCTGCCTTCGAATTTGTCTTGACATCTTGCTCTGCAATGACCCACAGCCATTTGAGAGCTCGTTTCCAGAGGCTGCTGCCTTTGGGCTGGCTTGCTGTTCCCCCAGCTGCCTTTCATTCTCTACTCTGCTTATCGTGTTTTTTGAGGTGAGAAATTGTCATCCTCATTGCAGTAAGGCACTAGGCAAGACTGGGGCAGGTGGCTCCTACTGCAGTATGAACAGCTGATTAATGAAGTGGGCAGTAGGGAGCAGCTGCAGTTAATGTGGTTTCACAGATGGAGGTCACCCCTACCCACAGTGGTGCTGTACTGTGATAGTCTGGTCTAGTCTAGTCAGGTTGCGCAGTAGTCTTTGTCTGCTGAGTCAACAAATATTTGGACCCAAGTTTTTGATTCATACAAGCAAGGGAGGCCACGAACTACAACTATGTGCTATGAGAGCATAAGTAATAGGTGGGTGAAGTGCTGACTGACCAGACCCTTCCATCTAGAGCCAGTCTTGGTGTTCAAATTTCCAGACTGAAGCTTCAATTTTTTCTGATCCACCAAGTCAACTGGATGTGCACACAAGCTGGACCCTGAGGACCTTATGGCTTTTTAATGAGAAGGTGAGAACTATTTACACTCTGCATAATCATTTCCCTCGAGACAGCAATCCTGAGCAGGGCTAAAGGCTTGCTAGAGCTACCTGCCTACTGATTCATCATCCTCTTCTCCAGGAAAGCATGTCAGAGAGCAGAAAGTCAAGCAGCTCACAGTATGACTGTGTTTTTTTTTAAAAAAAACACATCCACCCCACACCCCATATCGCTCATCCGTCTGCTCTGATGGCATTAGTGTTGCTCTGAACAGCACTGCAAGTAGTGCTGATTGCAGAGCACCAGCAGGAAGATGGGAATCATTAAAGAGACTCAGCTAAAGCTCTGTAATTAATTAGTTAGAAAAGCATCTCAGTGTTATTAGAGAGGCCTCAGCAGAGGAAGCGACACCTCCGTTCTAACAGACTCACCTTCCGCCAGAGCTGCTGCTGCGATGTTTGACATTGTGTCAAAGAGAAACAAGAAAGTCGGTGTGACCTGCCGCTAGCAGGCTCTGCCCTTTGCCAGCGCTCTGCTGCGTGCCGGGAGGTTTTCACGCTCTGCCCGTGGGCAGAAAACAGATCCTGGAAGTGGCTCAGGTAGGGATGATTGCTACTCAACCAGGGAGACCCTGATTTTTGCTGTGATTAAAAGCAAGCCCTGTCTTCCTAGGGTGCTGAACAGAAAGCTGTTTATCCAGGTGTTTGTCATTATAAACAGCCAAGTATAGACAAAAAGTGTCACCCAAGGAACTGGTGTCTTCCGGGACCGACACACATGCAGGATGCTGCTGTCCCTGGCAAACATGCACAGGCTGGCTGCATAGAGAACTGGGCCATGCTCAGAGCTGCATATTCATGGCATGCAAATATTAAGCTACTTGCAAACTCCCACAGCTGTCATCAGCACACAGTATCACGGCCATCAGCCCCAGAGATGGATTTATATCCTATGGGGAGCAGCAGGATGCTGCAAGATCTCTGTGTTGCTGAAAATAAGAGCATCAAAAGAAAGATGGAAACAGAAGACTAAAATAGCCAGGATTGCTTTAAGGACTCTTAATTTCCTTTTTTTGGGG
>NW_010388949.1:78636-85063 GCF_000710305.1 Buceros rhinoceros silvestris | reverse complement strand
GGAGGCAGGAGGCCTGGCTCTCCCACTGACCTGCTGTCATACCTTTGGCAACTCTTTTTTTCCCCATGTGCTAATTTTGCTCTTTCCCCACTTGGTACTGTCAGCCTCTAAGAATTCATAAGTCTTGAGCTGGACCTCCAAACACCATGATTTTGGCTTAAAAATCAAGAGCTATAAGCATATACGTATGAATTATGGGCCTTTTTGAATGGCCTTGTGGTTTTTGACTCTTTAGGGATCAAATTTCCAGCTGAGTGGGTCAGATTTTTTTTATTATGATTATTATTATTTTAAATGAAAGCCAAGAATTTCACATAAATACAGGGCTCTGGCAGCTTGAGTTGGCAGCACTGCCCACTCTTCGTGTGTCCTGCCTACTAAGACTGGGAGTGTCTGAGGCATGGGCTGTCACTGGTCATGTCTGCACAGCATCAAGCAAAACCTCCCCAAACTCAGCTGGCTTCCTGCACTTCCCCAGGACAACTTCACTCGGCTGTTCCAATGAGAATGGTAGGTGGGAAAACTCCCCCGAGTTTGGCTTGCATTACAGCACAGGTAACTCAAAGTGACCAAAGAATAGGCTCCCTGGGTGGATTTTTGGTGCATCCTATTTTGGCCCTGCTGCTGCAGCCTCACCAAGGTGTTTCAAGTGCTCTCCAATGCAGGAGAGAGATTAAAAACTGAGAAAATGTCAGTGCATGGATTTGCTGTTCTGCCTGCTGAGTTTCAGTCAAGTCCCTGGTATGGACAGAGGTTTGAGTGGAAGATTGTGCTTAGTTGAACAGCCTTGCTCAATTTCATGATGTTGAACAACTCAAATCCCCCATGTTTTACCTTGCAGATTTGTGGATGTACCACGAGAAGCTCCCCGTCCGAGCAACCGCCTCCAGCTCTGCAATGACGAGAAACATGTCTTTGGCTCTCAGTTCTGAAGAATCTCTCTTTACAGTGGCTGTCACCAAAGATGTTCTCTGAATAAATGAACAAAGAAAGATCTTCAAATGAACAGCACATTCTTCCTCAGGTCAACTTTGCAGAGAAAGCAAATACTTCAAGAGAATATGGTTACTGTTCATAGCTCTTTGGAGCCAGCCTGCTAACTCCTCTGAGGTGGCTGTAAATCTGATGGAGGTTCAGTTTAAGGACCTCACAGATGCTATTTCAGACTGATATAATGTACCATAAATGGGATTGAAAGCTCCCATCTTATAGCAGACAAAGCCTTTCTGGTTCATTCAACTGAGGAAACAGACTATTGTATACAGGGACAGTTGGGATTCATCCAAAAGAGAGTGATAGCCGAAAGAATTTACACAGTCCTTGGCCGGGGAACGTGTTGATCTCAGAAGGCAGCAAAGGTAACGCGAGGATACAGGGAGACTCCCTTGCCTAGCATTTAGTATTTGAATCTCATCCTTTGACTCTCCTCAGACTCACTGCGAAAGGGAAAAAAAGTCCCAGAAGGACAGAAGAGCCCCCACCTTGTATAAGAGGTTCCTGGTTTAGAGGCAAGAAGGCATTTGGTCTCCATGGGATGACAAGCAAATAGAAGCAGCTCCCACAGCCCAAGGCTGAATTTTAGGGGCTGTCTGCCTAGCTAAAGAGATATATCAATACGTATATATCAAAATCAGCTTGTGGAAAGCATTTCTGTAAAGCACAGTGGAGAACAAAGTGAGACCAAAAATGTTCAGGGGTGAAATTCATCAGCTCCCAGTACAGGTAATAGTCACCAGACCCACTGAAAAAAGGGTAAAATTTGTATAAAAAGCAAACAAGTAAACCCGAAGGCGCACTATGGCAGGGGGAGCCTGCCTTCAAAGTGTGAGACCATCTCTAATTAACGGGGGTCGGGGAAGGGTCCCCTGGGGCAGACCGCCACACCAGCATTATGGTGGGGTGTCCTGGGAAGCCGTGCTTCTGGCATCAGTCCCACATGGGCCACAGAAAGAGAGGGATCCTGGGTCTGATCCTGCCTGGCAGTTTCTGTGCAAAATAGGGCCAATTTGCTGGGAAGCTTCCCACCCCTAAGGAGGGAAGAGGTGGGCCGTGAGTTAACAAACATTTTGGTATTTGGAAGTCATTCCCAGCTCTCGTTTAACACACAGACTGCATTTCCCATTGCTAACTGGCAGCAAAGAGCTCATCAACATTTAAATAAGAGGCTTGTTAATGCCAGCGTGAAGCAGGTTTGCATGCCAAGGCTGGCTAAGGTTTCGTGCCAAGGATTTTCTAAGAGAGAATTTCTCTAGGAAACTCCTTCAAAAGGAAGAATTCACTTCTGGTTAAAGAGAGCAAGGACTTAATTTGAAGAGGTGCTGAGCTGGTTAAGTCAAATTGATGGTGCAAGAGCTGAAAGCCTGTGAAAATGAGACTCCAGCTTTTAAATCAATTAGCTGAAGAATGGCATGCGATGTTTTGCAACTGATTACACTTTCTGCAATGTGATAAGTGAAAGAAAAAAAGGCTCCACGTAACCTCATCCATCAGTGCCACTGACTTGCCCATCAATGCTAAATATACTAAGGTGAGGCTTTAAATGCAACTGTAACCTGAGTATGGGAGTGTTACTTTCTACAAATGATCAAACAACTCTTAGTATGGGGAGGATTTGCAATATTCGGCTCTGTTTCTAGATCTCAAATGAGTCCTATAAATTATGAAGAAGTTTTACTCTGTGACCTTGTTTTGAGTCTTCCCTGCGGAGACTGAGCCTCCATCTCCGAGCCAGGGGAGAGGAAGGGTGCCGGTGTTGGTAAAGCTAGAGCGTCCTGTACAGTACGTCCCTACAGCGTGGTTTATTGCCTTGCCTTGTTCTGTCATAGAACAGGAGTAATGTCCACAGTGTCGGAATATGTGCCTGGTAATTGGCTTTTGCTGTAATTAAATGCCTCGGTGCCAGCGTTTAATCAGCTGCCAAAGCCGTTTATTGCCTCATATACTGCTGCACCATGAGCATTACCCCTTAATTAGTTGCTAAAATAGTGATGATTTAGCAGCGTCTTTATATTTATACTTTAAGACAGCAGATTCAGTCCAACATCAACAATATTGCAAGATAAAAAAGCAGCCCATTCTTCTACACAACGATTTGGGATGATTTATTTTTCCTCACCTTGTGGAGACCAGTGTCATGTGCATCTGCTGATGACACCACGCTGGAGGTGCAGTTAGCACTTTGAAAGCAGTTGCTATGTCTCTGCTCTGCTACAGGATTGACCTCGTGTACCTTAAGTGGATTCAGTATGAACAAAACATTGCCCCCAGAAACTATCAGCAGCAAAAGAGGGGTAGCCTTCCCCCACTTTGATTCACTGTTACCAGGAGTGCCTGGATTTGGTCCAGACGACCAGAGGCAGAGAGCTCCCAGCCTTTCTCCCAAAAGCTCCCTGGGGAAGAGACCTCCTCCGTGTCACTAGAAGAGTGGCACTTTTTCTTGCACAACCCTGGCAGGTTGTGACAGGTGATAGTGACAGCAGTAGCAATTCTCCCAATGGCCCCATGCAAACTCCTCTTTCCCCCCCTTTCCCTGCTTTTTTCTGCAGCAGAAGTGTTCTGAAGCAGAAATGTTCTGCAGCCACTTGCCATTTTGTGGTGAATAGAGCAGTGAAAAAGACCAGTCGCTGCATCCATTCATCTTCTCCAATTCCAGTTGTCTTTAAGCAAGAGGTCAGGTCTATGCTGGTCCTTCAGAGCCCCTTGAGATTTAACGGAGTGAGAGAGGCATCTCCAGAAAACAGTTCACCCTACCATGAAGAAGATGTCTAAAAGTCCTTGGAAGAATGGCCCTCTGGAGGTGTCCACGTATCAGAGAGGGAGCCCTGCAACTCACTTGCATTGGACTCTTCTCTCCCAAACTATTAGAGATGGAAGAGATGAACCCAGAACACCAACACTGCCTGCTAAGACTGGCACTGTGGATAGATTTCCCAGTTTTCCAAGTTTTTTTTCCCAGCTTTGAAAACCCCCGAGGAAGCTTACAAAGTCCCCAAAATCTCAAAATCAACTAGAAAGCAAAAGTCATCCTTGCTCAGAAATAAAACTGCGTGACACAAAGGAAGTCATACAGTAAGTCAGCCTAGATACCTTCAAGATAAACATGTAAGACACATCTTCGTTTAAACCCAGGTGGTTAAATCCACAGCAGCCACAGCTGGAGACAGCCATCACATCAGGAGAACACAGCTGTACAACTGCTTCTTCATTTGCCTGGGAACGTCACCAGCAGCGCAACCTGTGGGGCTGCCAAATAGGGCAGGATGGAGGCTGCATAGACTAAGTCCCCCATGCTGCTAACCTTAGCACCTGGGTTTTAGATACACTTCACTCCCAAAGCTTTCATTGTCTTCAAAGGATTCTTGTTGCCTTTGATTGAAAAAAAAGCAGTGCCAGACCATCAAATTAATAGCTCCCCCACCCTTGGCCCTTGTCTCTGGCCCCTGGCCTGCTAATTCATTTTGATTTGTGTGCGGACAACACAGCCCTGGAACTTTTCCATTGTAACAAGTTTAGGAAAAAATACCTTGTGCTATAAAGGAAGTAATAATACTGAGTTTGAAAAACTACATAGCAGTTTGAATGGACTTGAAAGCCTAAACCATCGCATTCCCTTTACTGCCAAGACTGTTAGACTCCTGTGTCCTGTAGGAACAAGCTGCAGAGTTGGTCCTTTCCTGAGGGAGAACACAGGCCCTTCCTGAAGTACCCTGGGGAAGGGGAGAAGAGGCTGGGAGTGAAGCTGCTGCTTGCGCCTCCTTGCATGGCTAACAAAGCATCCCCTGACAACTCACAACCTACCAAAGAAGTCCTTCATCTTCACTGGACGTGGGAAAGGAAATGGGAGATTAATTTGCAGCCAAGAATATTTAGTCTGGACAGTAGGAAAGAATGTCCAAGGGTGAAGACAACGCTGCTATGGGATGGACTGCCAGAGGAGGTTATGGGTGCTCCATCTACAGACATCTTCAAGATGAAGATCTTCATGAAGTTTTGCTGGGAGTGACAAATGGGAAATGGGTTTAGCTGGATTATGTGCCTTGGGATTTTTCCACAACTTTATGAAAAACTGTTTTAAAAAAACTACTTTTGCTGATATGAATGGAGGACAGCATTAATCTCATTTAACTCTTTAGGACAAAAACCAAACCTGTCTCAGACACTCACCTAAAGATGCCAGGTCTTCTTCACTGACTAGAGGGCCAGCAAGGTGTCTTCCAGGCTGCTGAAGTTCATCAAGATGAATCCCACCTTGAAGATCACCTGTGCAGCTCTGCACAGGGGAAGATTTCTGAGAGCAAAAGGCTTTTATAACAAGGTTCAAGGATAGAGAGGGTAGAAAGGCAGAGGCTATAAGCAGGGTGCAGATATTAATCAGGTAAGAAAGAGTCACTGGAAAAGCTTACCAGGATACCTTGGATTCCCTGTCACTTGAAGCATTCCGGTCAGGGAAAGTGTTACATGAGGGTTCAGTGCTGTGCCAGGTTCTCTGACTGGAGAGGTGAAGGTCAGGCTGCGTGGTGCTCAGTGGTATTTTTGAAACAGATTGGACTGGACCAGCAGCAATCCCTATTATTTACCACAATGACAGCCTAGAAACAACTTCCTAGAAGAGACAGGCTTTGCAAACCACACTTGCTTCTACTGTCCCTGTAATAGTCTGATTAATGTTCCTCCCTTTGGTTGCAAAGCAAGGTGCTTGGCTCCACCATCACCCGATCACTGGTCCAAATTGAGAACACTTGTGGTCAACCTCCACACGTAACCCACCTCTGGAGATTACCTCGTGGCTTAAGAATGGAGTGCTCTCTACTGCAAGGGTACACGTTTTTAAGAATGGCGCAAAATGCATCAAGAGATGGACAGTACAAGCAGGGGGTAGCCTCTCTTGTGACATTCTAGCACCCTTGCTTCACCCAACAGTGAAAGAGGCTCTTGAATTAAGCATGTTGAGGAGCACACAGTGGAATTTTGAACCCAAAAGAGAGAGATATGAAGAATACAAAGCGTAATTGCAGGTGAAGGTTGGGAGAAAGTAAATACCATTCGACTTGAAAAAATAATTTCACACACTAGCAAACAAAAAGGAAATTTATAAGGAGTTTATTGGATTGGTAAAATGTAATAAAAAAGCATTTGTGATACTTCTTCTGCAAAGAAAAAAGGCATCTGGTGATTTTGCATATTTATTTTCCCTTACAAAACATGAGAAAAGCATAACTGATAAAAAGGATAACAGCTGAAAGAGCAGAGCGAAGAGGAAAATACATCTCAATATAATTGGATAATGCGTAATAAAAATACAGAAAACACATGCTTAAAACAGCTTTCATTCTCTTACTGTAAAAAGTCATTTTACGTGTTGAATAAAAAATATATGCCGGTTGCTCTGAAAATTACAGTTTAGAAGAGGTAACTAGCTGAGAACAAA
>NW_010388949.1:67151-78512 GCF_000710305.1 Buceros rhinoceros silvestris | reverse complement strand
TCTATATATATTTATAAATATAGAAAATGTGTATATGCTGCATCTGTCCTCAGAACAAACTGGAATAAATGGTTTTCAATTCATGCACACAAGTTACCAGAGAAAAAACTTCATGTATTACCTAGAGGATCAATCCTGTGAGGTGCTGTTTGCATTTTCTGAGTGCCCTCAAAGCCCAATGAAGGGGACAAGATGATCAGGCAAGGGAGGCTACTCAGCAGCTCACGGAAGGTGCACTCAGCAACTCACACGATTCAGGAAAACTTCAACGGCAGCAGAATTGGGCCCCTCACAGGCTTGGGAGTGCTTGTGCTCAGCAAGGGGTAAAACTCTGGTACCCCCAAGCTCTGACAGATGGGAGACCAGTCCTAAAAGCTCAAGTAGTGTTACTTCATTAGGATCTGAGGGCATGGAGTGTACAGCAGAAGGCATCCCTCATACTGGGCGTGCCCTCTTGTGCTCCTTTCTTGCCCCGGATACCTAAGCTAGTGATTCACATTTAAAAGGAAGATGCTTCCCATACCACTGAGAGCCTCTGTCTGCTGCTGCAGGACAAGGAGAAGCGTGGTCAGTCATGCTCCCCTCCCAACTGCAACAAAGGCAACAATGCAAAACCTCCTCTATCTCAAGGGCTAAAACTGACAGCTGCCATAAAGCTGAAATAGCACCTCAAACCTAGTCGTCCACTCAGAATTACTGCACACTCAATAACCATCATCTCTGGTGAACCTAGAGCAGACAGGTCTACAGTTGGCAGGGACAGACCAAAGCATAGCAGCTACATAGGACAAATACATTCCTGGGGGCACTTCCTCCTTGCAGTCTGAAAGAGCTAAGCCAATCTCCCAGCCCTTGAGGGGTTTGCCACGGGGCATTTAGCCAAGAGGAATCCTTCCGGAATGACCCACGTGTGCTTCAGACCCCTGGTATCGGCCCACAGGTAAAGCCAGTGTGAGTATAGGCTCTGAACCGCAACAAACCTCCGCTGTTTGTCTGAGCAGGAAAGTACCATTACCAAAACTGCAGAATTAGTCCTCCCAGTGTCTCACATGACTAACCGGAGGGAAGGCACTGGAGGCTGCCCTGCAGTCTCTCTGATGGTCCAAAACACAGGCCGTGGCATGAGAAACTACAGGACCCTTAAGAGAGATGAAGTCTCACCAAGGCAGATCCTGTCCAGCAAGATCATGAGAAAGTCCAACTTAACTTTGCTCTGCCCATACCTCTCCCAAACCTCAGTCCTCACTCTCCAGAGGGACAGCAGAGGAGAACACAGCGGTACAGTATAGAACATCAAAACATCAAACCTTTCCCTTTGCTACATCTCCAATCAGCCTTGCATTTCCTCTCCGACCACAGCAGGGAAACGTTTCCTAAAACGTGCTTTTGGGGAGTGAAAGTGAGAACACATCAGCCTTTTTAATACAGTAGCACCAAACACTCAGCCTTTGGTTCACCTTCAAATTTTCTCTTCTAAAATTACACAAAAAATGAACAATGGAGAGCTTATGAGACAATGTTAAGTGAATAAAATCTCCAGATAGGAATGACTCTGGAGTTCTGACAAGACAGGGATGTTTGAGGAGATACACCCAAGTATCTCCACTACTGAACAGTTGCCTACCAGGCAATGAGGCGTGCTCAGCAAGAAGACAAGCAGTGCTGATGGGAAAGTCATTGCTTTGCTTGTCTCAGTGGAGACCAGATGCTCAAAATTAACCTCTTGCTTCTCTTCTACATCATTCTCATAGTTCCCATCCCTGCTTGGCAGTAGGGCTATTTCTGTGTTGCCCATAAAGAAACACCACAGGTCTCTGAAAAGGCACGTGGTGAAGAAAGTGGAATACACTTTTAGTGCAGGCAGCTCGGTTAATAGCCTACTCTGCACCTTGCTGGTGTTCTGCTAAGTACCTGTCAGGTACTTAGCTTTGTAGGCATTAGGCACATTAGAAATACTACTTTTTAGATGGATAAAGGAAAGAACAAGATCAGGCTCAGGGAACAAGGTAGAAAATGTGCACTTGCCAAACCGAAAAGGGCTTCTAACCCATACAGAGCTGTCAGTAAGGCACTGGCAGATGTAAAATTGCCCCAGTTCTGTGTTTTCAATGAGTACCATCTCAACATAGTTGAAACGCAAACCACAACCTCCGGCTGTGCATTTCAGTGCAAACTGCTCTTATCTCATACAGCCCTGAATGAAACATTAGCACAAAGGCAGCCTAATTGGAACAGGATCTTCTCCTCCCTCCCTGCAAACCCTAATCATTGCACACAATCCCATAGCTAACGGCAGAGAGAAAACACCTCTTCCTGGCACAATACTTCCACTAGGAAAGCAGGCTCAAGCCCTAGGCTGGACACAGACTCACCTCCAGGAGAAACTCTGACTATGGAGAGGGTGGGGGGCACTTTGCCCCGCTGGCTGACCTTCCTCACTCCCACGCTGCAGCAGCGTGACAAGCTGGAGCTGGGGCATGTGTCTGCAGAGGAGGTGCTGGGCTCTGGCTCCAGTTTAGGGAATACTTCAGAGGGTGGCATTTTTCTCCTTGGCCACCACTAAGGAAGACAATAAAAGCAATAACTGCACTGAATGGCCATCGCCCTTTCATTTTGAAATCTGGGCATCTTCCCAAATGAAGGCACTCCTCCCATTGAGAACGAATGTCTGGGAAACCTTCCTCTATCACAACCGGAAAATATCCGGATTGCATTTTCTGGTCCTAAACTCTAGGTGAGTTTTCCTAGACAGAGCTCCTAACTTTGTTTTAATTCAGCACCCAAATCAAAATGGCTCTGTACCTTACAGGGACCAGAGCAACACTGGGACACCAGAAACATGGGCCTGACTAGAAGCTTTGCTTATTCAGCATTTCTGATATGGAACAAGACTAGTATGAGCTGTAGGAACAGCCATTAAAAAAAAAAAAACACCACAGGCAATTATGCCCTTTATTTTTTGCCACGTTTATTATTTTTACCTCTCTCTTCTCACAGATGAAATGGGGCAGCCCAGTTCTTTTTCCGATTCAAGTCAGCTTTGCTCTCTGGGCTGTCACGCTGCTGGCACAGACCCGTGGAGACAGGACTTCCCGCACTTCAGGGGAATGCTGAAGTGGGGCTATTTTTTAAACATCAAACTATTCCTGTTCACTGTACACTCTGCTTCCAAAAATAAAACAAGCATCCGAGTCTTTAAACAAGCGGACAGACCCTTTAAAGTTTCATAACAATGTTTTAAATCTGGGGTAGGAGGGACAGGAACAGGAATACATTTTCCTACTTATAGAAAATAATGAAACCAGCATTTCTGGATATGAAGTGCAGGATAGTAACAAATCAGAGGTCTGTTGCTTTGCCTGTTCTGCCAGCCAGCCCCTGGCAAGACAGCCAGAAAGGATTTTTTTTGCACTGAAGAACTTAAAATGAAAGGAGGGGCAATACATGGGAAGGAAGAGGGTAGACAGGTACGTGGCATGGGAACGACTTGCCTGGAGCAACCATACAAGTGGGCGGAAAAATGGCAAATGTAACCTGTCTCCTGATTCCCTTAGCCCTGTTCCCAACACTAGTTTGGGAACGAATTGGGGGAAGGGAAGGAGGGAGCAGCAATTTGAACATGGCAGATGCTCCAGTTTAAACTGTATCTTCCCAAAGAGGAACAGAGGGTGGGGGCAGGGGAGATGGCTATTATTAATGTCCTTCCGTATATAGCAAAGCAGACATCCTGCATAATGGCAACACAATACATCAATAATAGCCCAAGAATAGCTTCCTACCGTTTTTTTTTCCCCTGACAGTTAGAAACATAAAGAGAAAAATCAAGCTGCTGAGATAAATAGCTGAGTCTCCACCCCCACCTCAAATTGCCTTGGCATATTTTAAGAGATAAATGGTTCTATGAGAAATTTAAATAGCTTTCTCTTTTCTTTTTTGGCAGCTGCAGGAACTGGGTCAGGTGTAGAAATTATTAATTTTGAAGTCTGAAAAACCCATGTTTGAAACTAAGTTTTTTTTTTTCCTTTAAAGCATCAACTTTCTTAGAAGTAGAGTTAGAAAAAATTAAAAAATAATTGAGGGGTTTTTTTAAAACAGAAGTCAGACCAAAAATAATTAAATAACAGTGCTAGCTGCAGAAAAGGGACAATTTGTGTAACGGTTTAACGGACTTTAAATGTATCTGTAGTGGATTGTTAATATTTTTTTACTTACAGTATTTGTGCAATGGCTTTTGTTCCTCTTGATCAAACACAGCAGTGGGAGTACGCCTTGAAGAAAAAGACTGGGGCACCATTCTGTAGTTTTACCCTGACTTTAGTGCACGTTTCCAAAGAGACAAGAGATTCCGTTCAGCACTGAACACTTTCACAAGGAGCCAGCCCACGTACTTATTGCCAGGTCTCAGGACTGACACCCCAGTGAGCTGATCTGCTTGAGGCTGCACTGGCTGGTGCTCAGAGCTGGTGAACTGGTAGTGTAAATCACTGTCTTTCCCCTATCCACTCAAGTTACTCTTGTTTTACACATTGATACCAGGATTTCTAGCCCAGCTTCTCTGCACAATGCCAAAAGCCATCTCCCTCCTCATGCTGTACGTGGAAGGATCTCTTTGCACCAAAAACCCCTGAATCTTACAGAATAGAAAGGTCAAATCCTATCGAAACTGCTCCGAGCAAAGAAATGCTGATACAGAAACTCCCTCACAGGATAGTACTCTAGTTAAGACCTGTAAAAGGTTTAAATTTCCAGCCCTACAAAGACTCCTAGGTCTTGAAAGATACCCAGTTGGCATGCAGTCCGCTCCCTCTGCTGCACAGCTGATGAAATCCCCCCTGTTCCTTGTGCTCTCTTTCCTGTCCCAAATCAGGCGGATACCTGAGAAGCAGGACTCTCTCTTTTAGACCTGCTGCAGCTCTGCAGGGCTCATGGCTTGTGCTCTACTTCCCTTAGTGACCAATCAAAAATTTAAAAGGTGACACAGACACAGATGTAAATAGAACTGTGATGCCTAGAAAGTCAGAGCACAGATAGGATCAGAAGACAGACTGTAATTACAGGCCCTGCTACTTATTACATAGGCTAGTTGTGCTACACGAGCCTTCAGTGGAAACTTCCTGTGTAATTAATAAAGGAGAAACAGAATACTTTTGCAATCACTTTTCTAGCTTTCACTGTGGGGGTCCAATCCTGCCATCCCGGATTAGCTCTAATCATAGACAATCTTACTCTGCATAAACTGAAGGCATCTGTTCTGTAAGACTTGCTACTTATTACATAGGCTAGTTGTGCTACACGAGCCTTCAGTGGAAACTTCCTGTGTAATTAATAAAGGAGAAACAGAATACTTTTGCAATCACTTTTCTAGCTTTCACTGTGGGGGTCCAATCCTGCCATCCCGGATTAGCTCTAATCATAGACAATCTTACTCTGCATAAACTGAAGGCATCTGTTCTGTAAGACTACAAAAAAAAAAAAAAAAAAAGGAAAAAACAAAAACCCAGAAAAGGACAAACCCCTCATTGCAAACTTACACCATGCAATCAAGAAGGAAAGGAAATTGATCCTGAAAACCCCCATCGAGATCGTAATCTGACAATGTTTTCAAGGCAAATGGGAAAAAGGAAGAAGAAAAAAACAAATGCTATGAAATATTTAAAATCCTACTTCTGTCAGGAATACATGAGAGGGGAAAGGTGACGTTGAAAGGGCTTCATGATTTGTAAGCCAAAACCTGAAAGAACCACCTTTTGTATAGGAGCACGAGATGCCCTTGGCCCAAGCGGTCCTGAGAACAAGTACCAGGCACTGATTCAACAGGGACTGGCATGACAAAGTCAGGCTGAGTGTGAGCAGGTCCAAAGAAGCTGTCCTGCACACCATGATACGTGCCACGGGACGTCAAGGGTAAGGCAAATCAAAGATTAACAATACAGTAAAATAGCTGCGTGTTCGCAGCCCACAACTGATCCTCTTCACCTAAAGCCTCAATGGGATTTTCAACAGCATGGGAAATACGGCATCCCCAAGGGAGGATTTCTCCTAAAAGCACTCCTCTTCCTCTAAGACTCTTGCCAAAGAGGGACAGCCAAGGAAGGGGAAACTGCCTTGTGAGACCTGAGCCACACTGCATGGCACTCTGCTTTGCTCTGTGCCCAGGATCTTGCCCTCTCTGTTCTCAAACCCTGCTGGTGCGGAGCACCTTCGCAGAAAGTTCTCAGCCAGGCCTGACCGCTGGGCTAATCCAAACCTGCATCATGAAAAGTTGGCACAGAGAGATGTGCTCAGCTGTCACAAGGAGGGAAGCGATCAAGCAGACGCTCAGGAGTGACAATGCTCAGCTGCACCTTTGCCTTGGTCACATCCACCTGAATGCTGTGCAGTTCCTATAGGAACCATGAAAGACTTCGGGACAAGCACTGGGCATACAAATGGGATCAAAACGGTCCTGAAACTCGGAAACAAAAGACACTTTGGAACAAAACTGGCACAGCCACAATCCCCACAATGCTTGTGTAAGATAGAAAGAAAAATCCCTAGAACGTATTTATCAAAAGCCATTTTATGCATATTTTTCCTTCTGAATATTTAACACATGGTGAATATTAAACTTCAGAGATTCTTAATACGTTCCAAAGCCCCACGGACCTTTGAAACGCTAGCTCATCAATATGCAACATCTAATCTTGTCAAAAAAAGAGGAGAAAAAGAAAAGCTATTCATCCGCTGTACACAGAGGTTACAGCGAGAATCCCGAGGAAAAAAAAAACCAACTTCCAGCATCTTATGCAATAGGTTAAATTCACTCCGGTTGGGAAAGTTTCACTTTCTGCAAGAGAGAAGAGTGCATTGCTGCTGGAAGCTTCTTCTGAAGCGTGAGGCTGAAACTGTGTAGCTGGATTACAGTAAGTAGTTTATTAAAAAAACCCAAGGCTTGTGGCTTTGCATCCTGTTCCAGTCCAATGCAGTCTCAGGATCCCCTCTCCAAAGGCGAGCAGACAGCGCGCCACCTAACAACCCATTCTAGTCCAAAACGCTGTGGTTGAAATGGCTTTGCTTGTTTATAAAGTTTAGTGTTTCGTATCACTTGCATCTGACCTTCAGCAGAAAGAAAAGCTCAGTTAAATTATGCAAATATGTACCAAATGGGAGCAAGGGAAAGCAGCCAAAAATGCTGCATGAGCTTTTGCAGGGCTGCAGCCTTTTAGGAGCACCAGTGAGATGAACTGGATGAGAGGCCAAATTGATTTAGGCTCCAGGCAGGAGCTTAAAACACCATGACATCCAAATTCACAAAGAAAATGTTCTGTTACTGCAACCCCAAATTTCCTGCACATGAAAACACTGTTTTCTTTCATCTTTAGGAGATGGTTGTTCTGTAATCCGACATTTAAAAATGAACAAACAAACAGGAGTCAGCTGACAAAGGATTCTTACTGGTGAATAGAAGTAGGTCACTGAGTATTTTGCCTTTACAGTCTGGCTTAATATTAGTGTTGTACACAAAACAGTCACAAAACTGCACTGGAGACAGGGAAAGACTCCAATTTTGCCTTTTCTATGAAAATGAGCATTAACATTCTGCATTAATGTGCAATGCCGCCCCAGTACCCAATATCTGGTTAATTAAAAAAAAAAAAAAAAAAAAAAAAAAAAAAAAAAAAAAAAAAAAAAAAAAGCATGAAGCAAGCCACACACTAAATTAAACAACAACAACAACCCCTGACTGGTCAGCCTGAATCTAAAGACATCTAAGTATGAGCAACTAGGCAGAGAGGAATTTTCCTGAAGGAACATAAAAGAGAATGAAAGCTCCACATACAAGACCAAATAAAATTTTCTGTCTCTCATGAATGCAAATTCTGGGTGCCCTTTTACACAAACATATTAAAGAAACAGAACTGAAGGAAAAAAATTAAAGAGGAAAAACTAATAAATTCATTTTTGGAGAAAAAATATGTAAAAACCAAACAAACTATGCTTCAGATTTCTTCATGATAAATCCCTGCAATCATGTGGTTCTAAATTACATGGTTAAATATGACTCAAAAAGTAAGGCACAATTTCATAATCATTTTAAAAGCAAGAATTATAATAATTTTCTTTGATATCCATGTGGCAGGCCACTGCTACTATGGATGCACAAACCTACTTGATTAAAGATGTGGAAAAGTTTTTCCAACTACTAGCTAAAACTCACAATACCTCTGTGAAGTAAGTAACATGCCCTCTCTACTGCAAACGTGAATGCACGTTGAGGAAATGGAAAAAGCGGGTAAGAGAGATGCTTGCGGACAAAGGGAGGAGGAGGCGGCAACAAAGCAGCGACACCCCAAGCGTCATGTTCCTGGTGAGGGACTCGTAAAGGTGATGCGACTACCTGGAGCTTCTGTTTGCTTCCTCATTTTCTAAAAGATCTGGTTACGATGAGAAATGTGGATAAACAGCAAAATTAAAAAATAAAAGTTTGAACTGAAAACTCTTGATCAACCCCACTGCCTCCGCATGTAACAGGCAGCCAAAGAGACCAGGAACATGTAGCCAGGAATACACCCCACTAAACAGCAGCGCTCGATATTACAGCCTGTATTTCTACTTAGTTGTAGCCCCACAACCACCTTACGTCTGTCAGTGAGTGCATATGCCAGCACGGTCTGCAAGTGTTTGAGCTTAGTTTTTTCAGATCCAGCAGAGAATTTCCAGGCTGAAGTAAGAGCCGTTACTCAGTGTTCACCAGGCAATCTACCGAGGTTGTTTTTTCTCTCAGGTTTTTAGATGCTGGGTGAATGTTATAATTTCACAAGTTTAAAGTCTGCTCTCTCTCGTGTTCCAAATGCCAGCCAGGCAATCAACAATGGCAAATAAAACCTTGAAATGCTGAAGAAGCCAGGCAGCATTTCTAGAAATCTTTAAGGAGAAATGCCATTCCCAAGCCCAGAAAGGTAGGTGGAGATGAAGGTCAATCAGTATCTCTTGATCTTCACAGCCGTTGTCATAATGTGCTTATATTCATAAATTTCAAGGGAAAAAAAAAAAAAAACGAAGAAGAAAACTGCAGTTGCCACAGAAGACGACCCTGACACTCCCCATTACCAGCCACTCCATGGCTTTAAGACGGGAAAGACAAATTAACCCAACAGAAGCAACATTATTATTTTAAGAAGAGTCACATTATTTGGATTGTTCTGACAAAGGAAACATGACTTCAAAAGTAGCAAATCTAGTTAAAAAAAGGGGAAAAATATCTAGTGAAAAGTTCCAAAGTTCTTTTTTTATTTCACCAGGTCCAATATTGAACCATTTCCCAAGAACACATGTGCTTGTTTTCAAATAGAACTTTTATCCCACAAAGTTTTCAAAATTGTCATAGAAACTTTAATTTACCAGCAGAAAAACCAAAGAACTAAAAAAAACCTGAGAAAGACGACATGGGTTTTTGAGAAATGAAAATGTTTAAGAATTTAAGAATTTATTTAGATAAAAATTCAATATGTTTTTAATTATAAAAGCAAAAAACTCCAAACAAAACCAAACCCCAACATCCAAACCAGAAACCCCAACCTGCTGTGGATAGCATTGCAAAAAGAGAGAATTTATCATTAAAAAAATGGCCCTTCTGACATCATATAATTCAGTGTAAAAATTGTGACCAGCTCTAACTGGAAATAGTGTGCTCACAGCTCTCTCTTAGTTTGCACTTTACTAAGCTCCAGATAGTACTAAGTGGTTCCTGCTATCTTCTGGCAACAAACTCTCAGTTATTATCACTAGTGTTTTCTCAAGGGAATTTCAGGCAGGGTCAGATTCTTCAGCACATGACTGCCCCGTAGCCCTGACTTACAGTTCTGAGGTTTATATAAGGGGTAGTCAACCCAGCTCAGTGACAAAGAGCAAATCAACACCATGAACCAGCTACAGGAACCAGACAGCAACGGAAAATAGTTACAAACTCCACTTCTGAGCCATTCGGGTGAAGCACCACGTGTCTAACATTTATCTATGATGCTGAAAGAGGATGAAGACACAGGATTTCCCTGAAGGACCTTCTCTTGGGTCTCCTTATCCCACCTGCTGGACTTTGCCCAAATCAAAAGGAAAGCAGCATTTATCAAACCTAAGCTAGGCTTGGCTGGCCATGGCCAGGCAGCAGCCATTACAGGTCCAAAGAGATTTCAGTATGACTTGTTGCATATTCTTCTCAACAACCACAATTCTCTCAAAGACACTTTTTTCCCCCTCATTCTTCTCAGGCACATCTTGCTGATAGGCAGGAAGTCAACTTAAGACCTGTGTCTCATTAAAATCTCGCTCCTGCCATCAGGATGAATACTATTATGTAGAGTTCACTGTGATAAACACTTTGGTACTCCCACACATCTGTGATTAAGTCATTATCCAAGTGTTTCGCAGCCCTGATAAAAATCTAAGAATTAAAATATTTAAAAAAACAAACTTAGAGGTGCATTATCTGATAGGCTAAGGCAACGGCATTGCTTTCTGTTTTTAAAAGCAGTGTTCAGACAGTGATTAAAATAAGTAACAATAAAACCATCACATTCACAACATACTGGTGTTAGCCTTGGAGATACGCTTAAGGATTGGGCTGTAACCAAGGCAACCCCATCTTCTGGAGAAAGTTTAAGGAGACAGTTTCAAAGCCATGGTTCAAGATACAGTAAAACTGGCTGTAGGGCTACTTGTGACATATGGAAAGTGCCACAGCCATCCGACACAAAGCATTGATCTCATAATAACTCATCTGCCTGTTGTACAAACATTATGCTGAATCAGCCCGATACTGGGTGCCCTCCTGCAGGTGGCAGAAGGGTGACACAGGAGCCATTTCATGTGTTCAGGGTACTTTGGCAGAAATTTGACTGTACCCACACCCTACCCAGGTCAAATCTGTATGACCAGGTGATACAAAATCAGTCTGGTGTTAAGTCTGTGCTTAAACAAATGCCAGGGGCTGAAATATTTTGCTAAATTACAACCTGATCCTGGACTCTCCTGGACCCCATCTGGCCACACAAACCATGGGATAAGGCCCATCAAATGCAAGACAAAGCCAAAGCAGCATATGCAAAACCTGCAGACTTGAACAGAAAGTCTGTATGATATTCCAATTCTTTCTGAAAGGAACAGTCTGAACATGACCACAGCCACAGATAACATGAATTTTTATCATGGCTAAGAAGTCTACCTTAAGAAAAGCAAGGTCTCTTTGGCAAAAAGACTCCTTCTTTGGAACTGGTAAGCCAAGATATATTATAAATATGTGATAAATATCATGATGAAGCAGTATCCCAGTGGTCCTTAATTGCAGTGCTCTTGAGACAAATCCACCAGCACTTCCTAATTAAA
>NW_010388949.1:21933-66998 GCF_000710305.1 Buceros rhinoceros silvestris | reverse complement strand
CCTACACACGTGGGTGATGAGAGCCTCTGTGATGTATATACATTTATGCAATATCTTCTAAATATACTTATAGCTATTTTAGATGCCAAACCCAGACCTATTATGGAAAATAAAGGAATGTTTTGGACGCTCGCTCCTGCCAACAGGCAGATGGCTTTGGTGTTTCTGGGATGAAAACAAAAGCATGATCCTGCCTTTGCCCAGATGTGTCAGGTCTAGAAATTAGCCACAGTACCTCAAATATCAACACTGCTCAATCTTTGTCCAATATCTCCCATCCATGAAATATTTAATGCCTGAAAAGTTTGGCTCTCACCTCCCTGCATGCCAGCCCAGCTCACCACAGCACCCTAATAACACAGCGGATTCAGATCTAGATCTCCTGGCTGGCCCTTGATGTTGAAATGGGCTGGAATCCCAGACCTGCATACCAGCAAACTTTTCTGGAAAGAGAAGACAGAATTCCAAAAATCAGCAGTTTGGGCCAATCCGTGATTAGTTTATTTCCCATAGTGTCCCTGGGAAGTTGGAAAGAAGGCCTCTTGTGCAGAGGGCAGAAGATGAGAAGCCATATGACGTGCTCCAAGTCCAGCCTATGGCAGTGCCATAAAAACCCCAAAGGCTCTGGACTTCAGTCCTCAGTCTAGGCCACATTCTGTAGGAAGGGACAAAAGCTTGTCTCCACCAGTTACCCCAGTGTTATTCAGGAGAGTCTCACCAACCACTTGGTTTGACACTAATAAGGAAGATCAGAGCTATGTTTGCTGCCTGATGAATGGCTTATTCTGCACCCAAGCGCATCATGTTCTCCCCTGTGCTTGCAGAGATGTAAAATCCTCCACAGGGATACAATGGAGTTAGCAATCCCAGCTCTGACCTCCTGTGTTTTTGTAGGCTTAGTTCAGATTGGATTTGCTCAGAAGTTGTAAGGTTTTTTTGACTGGTGGTGGTGCAGACTGCATGTAAGGAAGCAAGCTCAGAAGTATGTTACGTGCCACGGTTCAGGGAGCAGGAGCCCAGATGGAACCTGGCAGCAGTCACAGTGCAAAAAAATCTGTTTATGTCTGAGACAATAGAATTCTTGAAGGCCAGGGTAGAAATCTAGTATAAAAAGGCAAACTGCCCCAGCACAGCCACTATGGTGGAGAATGATGTCTTTTGCTTAATGATGCTACCCTTCTACAACGGAGGATTCATTCCAAGCTGTGAATTTTGGGAAACTTCCCTGACAGTGGTGGAGTTTGCCAGCATATAAACCATGTAAGGACAGAGGTTTCAGATGGGTATTTCTGTATTTGAATTTACTGTATACAGCTAAAGCTATTTAATTTCAACAGTGCTCTTCCATAAAGGTTCATTTCCTTCCTAAACTGGAAGGAAATGCACCATTTGCAGGAGCTGCAGTGAGTATCTCAGTTTTTCCTCTTTGTTTCCTATCGGTCTAGCACATCTAACTTTTCTTTTCAGCATTAGTAGGTATAATTATATCAGGCTTCTGTTACAGAGGATAAAGATGGAAGCACCACATTCTTGTTGTTTTTCAGTGGGTACATGAAAAAAACTCTTATGACTTACTCTTGAAAAGTGCTGGTTTGTCACTTACATGGTCAATCAGCTTGCATCTGTTTCAGTTCCGCATCTTAATTTTTTAAGTGCAAAGAAAGGTATTTTCTTTGATTACATCTGCAATAAGATATTAATGTGAATTCAGTGATATGAAAATTACTCCCTCGCTATGTAATTTGCACCTTAGTTATTATGGGTTTCATGAACAAGACTATTATAGCTGTTCAGAGTGCTGTGGATTCCTAATTTTTTTTTTTTCTTAATTAACCAAACTAAAAAAAAACCCACCAACACGAGAAAAAAAGATTACCTGTGGCCAGCTTTTATCTACCTTGGCAAACATATTAATTCTGGACCAAAGACGAAAACGCTGCTGCTGGCCCAGCACTCTTCTGCAGTGACATTTCAGCAGAGAGAAGTTGTAAGTGGCCAGAAAGAAAATGAAAGAGGAAAAAAAAAATATTTACTTTTTGGAATGGTAGAGAGAAGGATTTAATACCTTCTTTACCTTTCTTAGGATAAAACCTGAACAACAGCACATATTTAGAAGGATTCATTTTGCTATTGTTGAAATAAGATCCTGATCTTTTTTAATGAGAACTCCAAATCACGTGTGTTAACACCAGAGAAATGTATATCCCAAGGCCCAATTCAACCCCCGTTACAGATGAAGGAAAATCCTCCCATTGCAATAAACAGGAGATGCAACAAGACTGTATTGCTTAAGTGTCTACCCAGAAGACAGCACTGGCAGTTCTGGCTTCTGGGGCTTCATGTACCCCACTACAATGGGGTGTGTGAGAGACTGGCATAAGATTTTTTTTGAGCATCGCTTTGCACTGCAGTTCTATGTAGTAAATTTTTTTTTAACCACTGGGATTTTAAAAACGTGTTTTCAGCCCCACAACCTTAAAAGACCTTCTCAACAGACATGACTGGCTTATACCTCTGGTAAATCAAAAGCACATTGTGAGTGTGTGTGTGTGTAGTGTATAGTGTGTGCAAGCTCACGTCTTTCTGTGATTGCTCATACACTGTGAATTGGAAGCATCACTAATGAATAAATTTATGCAATAGCAAAATATAATTTCATAAGAAAAAGAAAAAAAATCTATCGAACTGGAAGGGAATTGGAACAAGTAAGGGCCTAAGAAGAAAGATAATAGAGAACAAATCTGTGTCCCAAGGATACAAGGTCACACTACACTCTAAGGTGCAGTACAGATGAAGCTGTATTGTTGTGTTGTGATGAGAGGAGCACTGGGTCTGCTCTCACACCTTCTAGGGCAGCGGAGCTACTTCTGCTGGGGATCCAGATCCTATTAAAGTCAAAAGGAAGCTTCTCATGACTTCAGTGAGAGCTGGTCAGGTTCTCGAAATCACTTGAGAGAAAGAACTAGCTCAGCCATCCTTCACCTTCTACCTTCATGTACTAATTAAGAGACAGGAATCGAACACAGAAATATAGTTAGGATCGTGTTCAGACCTCCTTCTACAGGCAGGTAACTTAGGTGCTGTGACCACTAATCTCCACCAGCTGAAGGGACAGTAGGTGGTCTGACTCGCTGCTCTCCTGAAAAGTCATGTCTAAATTACGTGCCTGTCATGGGCAGTCTGAATATGCCTCTCGAATTGCCCTCTTGTTCCAAGGCCTTCCAGTTTTACTTTTTTTTTTTTTTTTTTTTTAAAGAGATTCAGACCCTAGACTGGAAAGAAATCATGCAAAGCTTGTGCAATATCCCCAACAGGCATCCTGGGGAGGGTCACAGTTGATACTCAGAGATCAGTGCTGGCCTTGGCAGTCAGAGCTTGGATTCGAGCAGAGTTGCAGGTCTTGCAAAGGATGTGCCCGTCCAGAGGGTAACAGCCCTGATTGTCCCCTTCAGACAGGAGGCCACCACAGTCCTAGGAAATAAGCAAACAGAAGAGCAAAGTAAATAAGAAAGAAAACAAGATTAGGTGAAGAATCTATTAGGCAAAGAAACTCTCTCCTCACTCTCCACCTTGTAACAGGATCCAGCCTGAATCAGCGTAAAGCATGAAGCTGAGGTACGTGATGTCTTTCACGATTAAGCTATTTCCAGATAAGAAACAATGCTGCAGAGAAGATGGATTCCCAAGCTCTCTGCTGAATTTAATCCAATTGAAAATAAAAGGAGATTATTCTCTTCACATTTCTGAGGAAGGAAAGGTCTTTAGCATTGAAGAAAACATCAAACTTAAGCACATATTTATTAATGCAAAAAAGGATAAAAAAGACACATCACTGGGAAGGAAGTCTGGTACCAATACGACTACAGGGTACCAATACGTCTACAGGTAATCTCCTTTGAAAGAGTTAATGCCACAAAGCTATAGCATCCATTCCAGGGGTGACAGCTAAGCAAACTCCCTGCCTGTCTCCCCTTGCCAAAACTGCCACCTGTGTTTGTATTGCAATTGGCCCAAAAGGTTGTGGCTGAAAGGAGAATGTCACTGAGACAGGCACATGGAAACCCCACGTAAAGGCCCCAAATCTGCTCCAGAGTCTTCAGCCTCTCTCTATAAAAGGCTAAATATAGCTGCTAGCCCAAGAAATGGGCTGATACGTACCCTGGAAGCCAAGGTCAGATTATGAAGTGAACCAGATGCCTCAAGTATCAGCCTAGACCTTTAAGCCTTAGTCCCTCTTTCTTTCCAGTTAAGGTTATTAAACCCTGCAACTGTGATAAGAAGTACATTTGGTCTCATTTTCTTACCCTGACATCTGGATGATTATCCAACAAGTAACACTTGCATTGAAGAATTCTTGAAGGCTCTCTAAGACAGCTGTTCCCACATGTTAATTGCTTTAAGGTGATTTTTATTCCCTGTCTTCAGATTCTTACCACCAAAATTATATGAAGTGCATAATGAAACTGAACAGGGAAGTAGCACAAAAAGTGTTGCACAAAACAAGAATGATCATGTTTATGTGTCCATTAAAATTCTTCAACCCAGAGCCATATGTTGAATTTCCAGTACAATCTTGCTCAAATTCTAATGTGCATTAGCTTTCATTTTAAGAACATAAACATGACCAACGTTTGTGTCCAAGTTGTAATTTATGAAGTTCTCAAATATTAAGCCCTAATTACCTGAGTCACATTCTCTTGCTCTCCTAATGAACCTGTTATAAGCAAGGGACCTGATTTTCTTCTCATTTGCGCTGATATGAGAAAAAATTGCTTGCACGCCGAAGTCAATGAAGTAATTTGATTGTAGAGCCAGTGTTACAACAAGGGTATGGCTGTCGTGTGTATAACACAAGGCGGTGATGAAATTAAGCCAGCCATTGCTTCCTGTCCTTCACGTGATTAGAATACTAACCTCGCATCGGTAGCAATGGACATGGAAGTCACGATCCAAGGCGACAATGCGTACAGTCTCCTCTTGTCCTGGGGCTGGCATGATGGGCTCCTTACACACTGAACATCTCGGTGCAAATTTCCTGAAGAAAGAAGAGACAGTACCTGTCATCCTCAAACTCTGAATGAACGCTTTTGTTAACTGCACCAGCAAGCCAGGAACGTGCGCATTTGTACGAACCCCCACACGCGTGTGTACACATATGTCACAGTCTGTAGCTTTGCACAGCTGCCTCCTTGAAAAGAAGACAGGAAAGAGCACTTTAGTCTTACAAGGCCATTTCTGGCTTGAGGGATATTAGAGAACGTTTTGCAGACTATTAGGAGAGGACTTCAAGAATATCTGACAAGCAGCAGAGCATGTTCCATTTGCCCTAATTAACAACAAAAGTGCCTGTTGAATGACCCATAATCATGACACCTATGCACTGCCACAAGCCTCAGGCTCAGCTCCCAGCCTAACTCTTAAGAAAGTCCATGAACATTTTCAGGTTAGAAAGAGATGACCAGGATCTGCTTCAAAAGCATCTCTTAAAAGAAAATATCAAAATATTAAAATTTGGAGATTGGAACAAGTAGGCAAAAAGTCTTAACAGAGATAGTAAAAAACTGCCTTATGCTACACTAATTTGTTGAGGTTTATCTGATCCATTTTAAACTTCTGAGCCATCTTACCCACTTACGCACACAGGAGCAGACTCCTGGCTGTGCTCACTCTCAAACAAGAAGCATCAGGGCGATTCTAACTTCCTAGCTAAAACCAACCCAGTTATCCATTAGCGGGCTGCCCACGCTTCAAAGGGAACAGGTCTGAGTGCAGGGACCCGAGTCGGAGTTGTACAGCAACAATCACTCACTGTGTGAAGGGACTGGCTTGAATCAGGGTCAGCTCAGGGATCAAGAGGAGCACAGATCTCTCTCTTTCGGCTTATGGATGCCCACCGTATGCCCTTCTGACTAATTCACGTATGTTCTCTCTTAGCTCTGGTTTTGCTTCCCCTAATTGCCTGTGAGAAGTGGCCATCTCTGCTCCTAGACAGGTGGGGATGCTTGAGAACACTAAGCTTGTGGTGAATCATTTGCTGTTTTGGTTCAAAATCTACGGATACCAATTCCCTGGCTGCAAATTCTGCTCACAAAAAAACCCCTTTATACTACAGAATCTGATGCCATGTAATAAAAGCCAAGGTCACGGGCTATGGAGTGACAGAGGGCAACGCTTATGGCAAACATCAGAATACAAGGAGATCAAAGGCCCTTCCCTGCTGAAATGCCCAGGAAAAATTGACTCTGCCACCCAGTCCGTCACATGAACCACCTCAGAATTAACTAGCTTAGAAAAGAAAAAAAAAAAAAAAATCTATCTGTACTAGGGATAAAGAAAAAAATTAATTTCACTGGCAGCAGATGAAAGATGTCTGTGTAGCTGCGATCTAAAAAAAATGAATTAAACAGTGGCTATAGCAAGGGCTCTGAAAAATAACTTAAATGGATCATGATATGACCAGAGCTGTAATCGCAGTTAATTATATGCTGCTTCATGCAGGCGCTTCCTTGTGCCATTTAGCTCAAATGCAGTGCTTAAAAATACTTCACCATTTCTCTGTCCAGGCCACTATGGGTAATTCATTATGAGCCAAATATTAATTCCCAGGACCCAGAGATGACTCCTGAAGATTTCGGGAGATGTGGATGTACTACTCTGGGGCCTAAGCTCAGGGGTAGCTAAGAGACAGTGCGAGCATCAGGTACAGTTCTGTCATCAAGAGGATGTACAAGATGTAGAGCACTTGACCTCCAGACCAGGAGGACATGTCATCCCTAATCAATTAAAACTGGGCTGGCCGAAGAGCTGCTAAATACTTGGTTGGACAAAGACATTCTGAGTGTTGCATTAGGTCTCATGCTATTCCTGTCACTTTCCCCTCAATCTTTCACTTTACAATTTTCTGTCCTTTCCTTGAATTGATAGCCTCTCACTTTCCACTCTCAGAGCACTGAGGTCCACATTCAGTCATTACCAAAAGATTTCAAAGTGGGACATCAGCTCTTGCTCCCAACCTTTCTCCTGAAGGCATGTGAGCCCTTGGCCTGTGGGGCTTGGGGAAGAAGCACTCTCCAAATCTTAAGTGGGTGTGAGAGAAACCTTTCATGAGCCTGAGTGGTGTCTAAGCCTCGTGTTTGGCCTCTGCTCAGGACCAAATTTTATCTTACACAACTGCTGGCACAGAAAAGCAAGGCAACACAGCAGCAGCCAATTAATCCAGCCAATCTGAGCTACAGGGAACACCCTCAGGTTGGATTTTAACACGCCAGTTGATTGTGGCTCCTTCCGTTTCTGTCAAGTCAGCCTGCTTCTTTGAGCTTTCAGGCCCACACACTGATGTCACAAGGATCTAATTAAGTCTACCCTCTTAAAAATTAAGAGATAGATGGTTGAGATGTAAACTCTCATTTGCCAGTATTGATTTCCTCTTTTAATTGAGGGGTGTAATGTGTCTGTCTTTTCCATACAGGGGAAACATTCGTGCTCTGATTATATCTACCTGTCTTCCCTAGATAAGCTGTGATGATGGAGGTGGTAGCGACAGCAACTACTTGCAACTACACCTTTCAACTGACTTTAAATAGCAGTTTCATTATAAATTATTACCAGGCTGTGTTTTTAGCAGCTTTAAGAAGCTAATTAGCAACTAGAGACAAAAGAAGCTGTGAGCATCCTGTGGCCACCTAGATCCCTCTAGCTGGTAAGCAAACACCTGCAGAGTGCAACAGGACAGGACCTCTCTTAATTGCTTGGTGGAAGATGACGGGAGATGCTGATGCAGAAGTGCGGGTACAGGCAGTGAGGAGAAATGCCCTTGCTGAGTGTAGGGGAAGGCGAGGGGAATGCAGAACATTTTAAATGGAGGAACACAGAAGTTATCTCTAATTTCAGATCAAAGCAAAACAAAGATCAAGCAGCTTAAGCCCTTAACCAATTAATCTCGTATGCCACAGTGTGCCTGCTTGGGGCAAAGCTCTGCCTGCTGTTTAAAAGCCTTGGGAGGAAGTGGCAGAGAGTTCAAATCTTTTTGGACATTTGGACTAAAAAAGGAGGATTTTCTTAGGGACAAAAGAGAAAGACAATAAGCAAAGCCACTGATAGCAGTTTAGGCCATACTTATGGAAGTCCTCGATGCAGTGGATGTTTCCGCCAGCATCCACGGTGAAGGGGATCCCATCCAGGCTGCGATGGCACATCACACAGGTGAAGCAGTGGGGATGGTAGGCCTTCCCAGTGGCTCGGAGAATCCTCTCCATGATGGGCTTTGCGCAGACGCTGCATTGTTCCAGCGTATTCTGCAAACAAAACGCACACAGCAGATGTGAGCACCATCTCAGCAGGATATATACAAAGGTCAGCTGGGTTGGAGGCTGCTGCTGGTCTACTTGGAAGCTTTAGGTACTTTCTTTTCATTTCTTCTAGATAAGTGCAGTACAGTCAAAGAGTATGATAACAGTACAGGGTGTGGGTCAAACCTTTAGTATATAGAGCGAGAAGACAAACCAGAGCCTTCTCTCAGCAGCTCTGGTAATTGATCAGAGATGGCCCATCAGGTGGGTGCATCTGAGGCATTGCAGATTCTGTAGCCAAGAGCACGTGAAGGAATTATACAGCCTGAAGTGCTGGGTTTTTGCCTCCAGACTGCCCAGCCTGAATGACCTTTTGCAGTTGAGCTGATTAAAGACAACCTCCATGGCGTGCAGTGCAAAGCTGAAGTGCAGACTCCTGGGGCTACGCGGAGACCTAACTGCTCTGCCAATACAGTTCCCATAAAGGATCTTTATCTGCCTTATAAGAAAATCTTGATCATCCTCTCCCACCACAGAGACTACTATTGAGTCTGGGGAGAGAACAAAGCAGTGCCTGCAATGAAAGCATCGCAAGGACACGAGTTCAGGATGGCTTACACTGTTCATTTATCTCTGGCCCAGGTTTGAGACAATGACTGTGAAATGTCAGCTCTAAGGCCATGCTCCTTGCTGCAAAAGGTTCTACATACAGGGCCCCTCCTGAAGCACTAGAGTAAAAAAAAACAAAACAAAAAAACCTGCCCAACCCCCCCCCACCCGTAGGGTCCACTGAATGATTTATCTCACTTCAACTCTCACTCACCCTTGCCGTCTCCACAATAGAAACACCAAGATGTTTTTGCTTCAGATGGCTGAAGCATGGGGGTGTGAGCCCCACCAGTTGTGCAACTTACTCTTTCAAACCAAGCACCTTGAAGACACCACGAATGGCAGGTGCAACCCACATAGATGCAAACAATAGATCTGTGGCAATTAATTGGGTCATTTCACTGAACTTTGACTGAACTTTAGGAAAGCAGACTTCACCTACTACTCTTGCTTGGTGCATCTGGAGTTATCAAATAATGTTATCAACCAGTGTTTGAATCTTGGATGAGGTAGAAAGTCTGATTACAATATTGGTTATGATTAAGATAAACAGAAATAAAGAGAGGGGGGAAAAAAGGAAAGGAAAAAATATAATGGGACAGAAATATAAAAAGCTGCTGGAAGGCGGATCATGTTGACAAACACAGGAAGGCTAAAGTTCTTCTGCTTCCTCATGCAACAAAATTCCCAGGGAAAGTAGTGCTTTGACTGACCACATTATTATTGCTTCTTTGAGCCAATATTCTCAGGGGCAAGATCCAGCCCTTACAAGTGTAGCCAAAATGTATTGTCAGGAGATGAATCACTCAAAACCCCAAAGAGGTTACTTCTACACTCACATATTTGCTATTGGACATTATCTCTGGGCTGCAAATCACTGGTAAGATACAAACAGAAATACACAGCTTCATATCAGAAAATCAAAAGGATTGGGTTTGGTAAGGCCGATATAAAAAGTCCTGAATTTCAACCCATGTGAGAACTGCCTTACCCATTTGTAAAGAGAGCACAGCCAGACTGGCGTTTATTTCAGACTGGATTTCGCTTTATGCCTTGTAGTAATGGGCAGGAAAGAATTACTGCTAGCCTTTCTGTCTGGTTGCTGTCACCATCATCACCATTATAACAGTAGCTGGTATGCCAGAAAAAGCAAGGTCAATAATTTTCTCCTTGGAGAAATAACCTGGAAAATTTACCATTTTACCTTACATAAGCAGATCACATCATCTCAGCTCACATCAGTTCACTATACTGCCAAGGAAGGAATGCAGCAAAACCACAGACAGCGATGGAAGGTCGTGCCACTCGTAAGGCGTCTGCTATGACACCTTCTGAATATGCACAGGTATGGAGCGTTTGCCTCACCAAGTCTCTGCTTGCTTCATTTGTAACCGTTGCCAACCACAGAGGCCAAAGTATGAGAACAGGAGCAAGCAAAACACAGCCAGTCCTTCGGATACGCTTCCAGCCTCCAGCAATTTCTGGCTTAGGGACTTCCTGAGCCAGAGCTTGGCTTCTCCATACTTAGCCTCAAGTGGATGCTTCTCCCGTGAACTTACCTGATCACTTTTTGAATTCTGATAAATGCTGACCCCCACAAGGAGATTGGGAGTTTCATGGCTTATCTACACATTGGCAGCTGATCTGCTTGATCTGCTAGCAGTTACCCCGGTCTGCTCCCCCAGTCAACTTAACAGCGCTCCGGATGGCACCACTGAGCACAGGCTGCCTGGTACCGTGAACAGAGCAGAAACGTGTGGCTGCAATAACCCCCCTCCCCCACAAAGGGATTTCACACCAAATGGTGTGGCCTGGAAATGCTCTCATCATAGATCTAATACAACCCCTACTCACACATTTCAGACACACAGAGTTTAAGACCACAAGGGATCATTAAGATCATCTTGTTTGGCACCTCGTGTTAACGCTGACTTTGGTGGGAGTTCTGCAGTGACCAGGACAGCAGGTGATCACACTTCTGGATTATGCCTTCAGAAACACATCTTCTGCTCCCAAATCTCAGCTCAGTCACGCTGCTGACATTCTCATAGCTAAGTAAGACAAGCATTTTAAATTAACCTCCTGATTAAGCCTTCTTTACAACCTGAAAATCAGACCTGAGAAATTTATTCTTTTCATCTTTCCAAGTCTGTACCAGTAAGGAAAGTCAAAGTCACTAGTTTCAGAGTCCTGCTCACTCCCTGTCTGGGAGTATATTTGCTTAAGCCTCTTTCCTTGCTAGAACCCTGGCTCAGACCCTCCTCTTCAAGGTGTTACCAGAAGATGCCAAAGAGAAAGATTCCTTGATTCACACCCATTTGACATCAGGTTGCTCTAAGGCGGGATTTGGCCTGTGGAGCTAACAGGGTTTTCTTGGATTCTCTAATCGGGTTATCCCACACGCCTAAGTGCTGCCCCAGCAGCTAACAACCTGCACAGAGGTATTTCTGCACATTATGGAAGCAGCATCCCTGTAGGATACGTTTGGCTTCTTGATTTTGCTCTCTTTCATAGTTTAGCTAACTCTCCTAGCACCTCCTGGAGCTTTCAGACCTCCAGACAGCCAAACAAGTGAATTAAAAATACCTAACAACCTTATTTTTCTTCTTTTCTCCCAAGCTGCTGTTGCCAGCCTTCTCTGTAATCAACAGGTAGACCTGAGTGCATCTGATGAGCTACAGAGAATGCCAAAGCAAGGCACAGAGAAGAAAGATAAGAACTAGCTAGGAAACATCAGACCTATGGGCTGCAGTCAAATTCATGTCATAAGAACACAGATCACAAATCCAGCCTAGGCTGAGGGGAAGTTTACCATCCTTTCCCTGTATCTTCGGCTAAGAGACAGGGACTGCCCTTCTTTTTTAGGCACACTTGTGTCTCCAAAATCCAACTGATTTTTTGGGTTTGAAAAAGATAGGGAAGATACCATCCATTTCTAAATGGAAGGTTGGCCCAATATTAAAGCTTGAGTCTGGGTCCATCTCGAGGGCAGGACTGCTCATCCACGGCAAAAAAAGAAAAAAAGAAAAAAAAGAACCTCACCTGGGGAGAACAATGCACCCTAATACACCAGTAAGAAAAAATAACCCCAAGCAAAGAAACACTAAAAGACAAGCAAAGGACCGAAATGACCAGGACATCAAGCATCAGCCTGCAAGTGAAAACTAAGAGGCTTAGAGATGTACAGCACAATCGGCAGCAAAATGGGAACAAGCTGCTTGGGAGGAAGTATCCGATAGCAAGCGGTGGTAGGTGTTTGAGGGCCTCTCTATAGCAATACTTGGCCCTTCAGGAATGACAAAAAGCCAAAAGGAGTTGTTCTGCAGATGTTAGGTTTAAACATGGGACACAGAGTGAAAATCCAAACTGCTGGAAAAGAAGTCTAGAGTTCAAGAGCCACTGAAAACTGGAAGTGAGAAGCATTTGAATTCCCTCCTGAAAGCTTCACGCCCCAGATGGAAAGCTGGCAAACAGCTTTGGGGAGCAGAGCTATACTGACAGCCTGCAGACTGCAGTTCATCCCATTTCCCTAACACTGCAGATTACAACCACTCATAACCAAGTTTTAGGCGACAGCAGTAACTCACGATATAGAGCAGCACAAGGACCCTCCCACAATGACCTAGCAATGAACACAGAAGAAAAGCCACGTAGATTAGTCATTGTTTCTTCTGTATTGGCAATTCATCTGGAGCTCCTATGAATGTCAATAACCTCTCCTGCACTCTGACCAGCAGACTGAGGAGAGCTCACACACAGGGATGTGAGCGTGGTATAGCTTATTTCGCTGAGAGAGGGCAGGGAAGCTGCTGGAATAAATTGGCAACTCATACACAGGAACATGAACTCACTTTCTGTAAGCACTGCAGAAGAAACACATTTTTTTGGAGTGACTGTGCAGCGGAGATGGTATGAGCTGCGGGAATCAAAAGTGACTGTTGTGCTAAAAACAGGCACATGGTCAACTACTGTAGTTGAACTGTAACTTAGTAAAGTGTGGTAAGTGAATTGCTTTAAATCTTGT
The DNA here is from genome assembly GCF_000710305.1 of Buceros rhinoceros silvestris. Classification (NCBI taxonomy): domain Eukaryota; kingdom Metazoa; phylum Chordata; class Aves; order Bucerotiformes; family Bucerotidae; genus Buceros; species Buceros rhinoceros. The sequence continues at coordinate 54,077 of NW_010388949.1, read as the reverse complement.
GACTCCGTCCTTCATTTCCTCAGACTGCGAGGAGAGCAGAGCAGGAGACATTTTCCCCATTGCGGGATAATTTTTGAGGCTTGAAAATGTTTCCATACTTAAGTGAAGACAGAACACTTTAATCTCAAGAAGTCTGGTGAATTTATAAACCCCAAATTAGATCAGGTCAATTGAAACACTGCACTTCAAATATTTTCAAATGGTTTCATTTAGGTTTTGGGTCTACAAATACATGGTTGGATTACAAATGAAATATAAAGCAGACGGTGGAGGGGTTAAGTGTCAAGATGTAATTTCAACACTTTCAAAACTTTTTTTTTTTAGCATTATTTCTAGAAAAGGAAAATCCAAGATCTATTCCCATCTGCTCCCCCACCCCCCACAGAATCCCCAGCCATCCCCAGTTGTTATCTCCACAGATGGGTAGAGCTTGGCTAACACTACATTTAATTCACTAGTGGCCAGTATGGAATTTCTTTTTCCGTATTTGAGGAGAGAATTTGGGCATGTGTGAGTTGATCTTTCTCACATAGTTTGACCAGCTGGACCCATTATTGGCAGTGGGTGACACTCTCCTTCCCTTTCTGCTGCTCTCAGAGGGGTAGGTCTAGCAAGGGAGAGCCCTGCAGAAGCATCTTGGCTGATTCTCCAATGTTCAGGCCACATTGTCACAGCTTCGTCAGTGTGTTGGGGCAAGAGATGGGACCTCTGTCTGCCCAAAATATCCTAGCAGAAGTGCCTAATTCAGACACAACGGTAAGTAGCAAGGTGCTCTTTAGCTGGTATAGCTTGTATTGCTGGGAGAGGGGAGGGAAGATACTAGAATAAGTTACTGGCATCCCTGCAACATTACCAGCACGCTGAGGGTCTGAGCTGGGCATACAGCTACCAGCTGCACAGTGTAGACTCGAGCTTTGGGGTTGCTGTATTCAGTGGCTTTCAAATAGTTTGTCCATTTGGCTCAGTTTTCAGTGGCTTTCCCAGCACAGTAGCAATATCACGGCTGGCATGTTTCCCCTCTGCTGGAATTTGCCTTTTTTTCTGTCAGGAAAACTGAATTCAGCTTTGTGTTTTTGGCCTCAGAGCAGCTGGAGGTGAATCTGGAAGAAAGTCCTCTCAGCATACAGGGTGAAGGAGTCCCTTCCCCTTGCCCTGTAACTATTAGGAAAGACCAGATATTTTATGGCTTATGTAGATGACAACGACAGGCAATTGAGTCCACAAACGTGCAATAACATAAAGACCGTGATGAAAATAGACCAGGGCTTGAGAAATGCTTCACAAATGATACACAGATGTCAAAATATGCTCTACAGTGAGAGGAGGAAGGAGCTCCATTTGCTCCTTCTTAAGATACCTGTCTTAAGTGAAGGCGAAGGGATGGCTTTGCCATTGTCTGAGTGTACCAAAGGTAAAAAAGGAAACCTAGAGAAGGTTGCTGGATCCAGCAGTCATCTGAGCTGGCTATAACACCTGGAGAAAGGTATACATTTTTAACGGTAAACATAATTAATGTTTGGAACAGCACAGGCAGGGACTGGGTGACTTCTCTGTCGCTCAGTGCTGGTCTAGGTAAGGCCCATGTTCATCTCTAGTACTACCAAGTTGAGAGTGATGAAGGATCATCAGGGTTAAATGATTTGCTCTGCATTAGGCTCAATGTCCAACCACAAACACACTGACTCCTTCCAGCTAAAGACCCACAAGAAGCCTGATGTTGGAAGTGACTTAACCACTTTCTGGCACTCAAAGATACTCATCTTCTGTATGTTCCTTGCTCTGACACAGACAGTGATTATGCATGTAACAAATGAGGGATTCGTTCTCGAAACTGGTGGGCTGGAAGATTAAATGCCTGGGTTTTGCTTCTGGCTTTTCTCCCAGGTAACTGTCAGAAGCAAAGCACTCCCAAGCTCTGTGCCTCAGTTGACATGTAAATAAAATGGCTGTAGAATTTAGATATTCCAGAGAGAAGCTGGTTGCTGTTAGCTTAGATAAATTCTTGTGAAGTAGTTTGTGTGCCCAAATGGTTATTTGATGGAAACAAAGTATTTTTAACAGAAAAACCTCCATTTTTCTTATCCATAATGACTGCACACACCTCAAAAGTCAACCAGGTCTGACTTTGGGAGGTGCAACACTGGGGTACAGCACCTGAACTATTACTCAGAGTCAGAGTACTCCAATGTGGCTACAGCAATTTGCATGAGTAATGTATTTTAATACTGGGGAAATGCTTCTGACTTACAGTTGACTTTAAAAAAGCATGGAGAAAACAAACAAACAAACAAACAAAAAAAACCCCAAAACCCCCAATGCTTATGAAAGTTCTTCAGCAATGATAATTTTAATTGCATGCAATACTACAGTAAGCCAAACAACTGAAAGCATCATTAGCAATTACCATGTAAAAGGACATTGTTATATTTCTTGGTAATCAGCTCCTGTTCCTTCAGTAATTCTCATTCTAGTGAAGACGCGTTTTCAAGCCTTCTCACATCTTGTCTACTGCCACCAGAGAAGAGGAGCAGCACATTCCTCAGAAAATTGAGACAGTTCATTGTGCATGTTGGGGAACGTGGTTCACGCTAGCTGTTAGCATTGCCGACCACACCACACACCAGGTAGGAGCCCCAGTAGAGGCTGGTCACACCACACCAGGACTGCATCTGGCCCAGAAAACATGCAGCCACTAAGCTGCAGCAGGTTTTTGGAGTGCTGGAGAGATGAGCATCCATAAAGCACTGCAGCACCAGCAGAGCACAGGAGACAAGCCTGCCTTGTCAGGGAGAGGTCATCTGATAAGACAGTTTCCATCTCTGATTTCTTCAATCCAAGGAGATCCCAAGCTCACAACCAGACCTTTGGTCCTTGTTCCAAACTGTTGCATAATACAACACCTGGCACAAGATGCTGATTTTCAAACATTTCTACTTTGAAGGAAATCCCTTAAAATCCCTCCTAGAATGCCAGAGGTAAACAGTTTCTTCAAGGCTTCTGCAGCTCAGGCAAACTGGCTCAAAGCTACTGCCAAAATTCCTAGACCTGTTGCACAATGGCAGCCATGCCTCAGAAGATTAGTATTGCTTCATACCACTGGGGTCACTACCTAGAGAAGTATCATCCACCAGCTTTGCCAGTTGCAGAAAGAGGGATTCAAGGATTTGTTAGGATTCTTTTTTTCCAAGGGAACGAACCTTGGTAGCTCCAAAAACTATGATTTTCTATTTGCTCCTGAGGGATGGCGGGGAACAAATCGCAGGTTTTGATAGCCTGTGCTTTTACCTATTATTAACACCCACATGTCAGGTGAGAGCACCTACAACTGTAACCATAACTCAGGGCTCTGCAGTACAAAGTGCTCTGGGGTTTAAAGCAAAGCAGCTTCCTATGCCCCAGCACTCCCAGTTTTTGCCCTGTAGATGTAGTGCTGCTTGCCTCACATGTTCTCACCATCACATCCATCTCTTCTGTCAAAACATGATGTGCCTGACCTTGTATGCCACCCTGGGAGTTTTACCTAAATAAAGACTTCAGGATCTGTCCTGCTGCGATTACTTTCTGCACAGGCAACGGAATTACATGCAGCTGGGAGATGTGGCAAACAGCGAGCAGATACACTCTGCTCCTTGTTTAGATACAATTGTGAACAACACAGAGATTTCAAGCTTAATTAGCATTGCCGAGGAAGCTGTTAGAGAGGCATTTCAAACCGCTCGCAGTTTAAACGGATTAGAACTTGGTTAAAACAAAACAAAACTGTGTAGCAAATTGTTAGGATAAAACTCAAGTTAAAGTGAGCCAGATTAAAGGAAATACAAAGAAATGAGTATCGGCAAGAAGTGGAGAAGTGGGCTTTTTTTTTTTTTTTGGTAGGGAATTTAATTTCATAGCCTTTAATAAACCTAATGCTCAAATCCAAGCTTGCCACTCTGGCAAAGAGCTTAACCAAAATAACACTGGAACTCAAAGCTGGCAGACCAAAGAGACTATAAATTGGCCAAATCTGGGCAGAAAATGACAACAAAAACTCCAAAATTCCATTCAATCTTCCTGTTTTAGAATTTTGATGTAACTGACCATTGACATGGAAATGTTATCTTGACCTTAACTGCTAAAGCTGACTTAAGGAGGAAAAAATTACTGACTTCGTGACATGTCAGTGGTTATTTATAGTCCCCCTCACCCTCCTCTTTCCTGGTATTTTTACATTAGAAATGAATTCTTGCTTGCCATGCTTTTCCTGAAGGACTGTCCAAGCAGTGCAAGAATTTGTGACAGAAAAACCATCAAGAAAATGGAATCTTGTTGATTAATGTGGAAACCAAATTTTAGTCGGCAACTCTGTCAGTAAACTAGCATCCAGCAAAGCCAAGCCTTTTCTGGTTACAGATTGACCTCCACCAGCCTTTTAACTACAACCTGTTTAAGGCTGGCTTCTTACGCTTCCTGTGCTCTCTAAGAGATATTTCCTGGAGAAAACAAGGGAAAAGACAGGGCTACTACTTGAGAGTCTGGGTACTTCTAAAGTTTGTACAAACCCCCAGAAGAATCCTTCCCCCTCACTCATGAATGTAAAACTCCTCATCTCTCTAAGCCACACGGAAAGACACACAACCCATTTTCCCTTGGGTAGTTCAAGTTACAGATAAGGGCATCTCTAAGTTGCTTCTAATAGCTACCAAAGGTTAAATATTTCATCTGAGTATCAGTTTAAGAGCTTCCCCTCCCACCTAAAATGCTCAAGCAAAGAGAATGTAAAGCTTCCCCTGAATCTCTCACACAAGTCACGAGAGATCGACATGTTTTCTGGTGGCAGGGGCAGAGCACTAGTAACTAAGGGTACTTGGCTTCTGTCCTTGGGTTCACCAGTGACTCTGAAAGATTCATTTCATTATTTTCCACCCTGTGTTTCACATTATCTGTGGAATGAGTTTAGTAAACTATTGGGAGCCCCATGACACTCTGACAGAATTCACGTCTCTATTATGAACACCAAAGATGGTACCTAGAACTACCAAGAAATAAACAACTCCTAAGCCAAACCAAACCAGAAAACCAGCAAGAAGGTAATGAGATTTTGCACAGAATTTCATGGAGCTTTCACTGAAATACCTTTTGAGCGCAAGATAATACATTTTCAGTGTATACGTGAAAGTTGTGAAATACAGGTCATGGCAACAGTTCAGCATAAAAATAGCTGCTTTTAATAGATAACGTAATCCAGTATAAAGCTTGGAAAAAAGCCCCGAAACTCTCACAGCACTTGGATACTGCTGCTACCTGAATTGACAGCGAGAATGATTCTCTCAAATCCCGGATGCATTTCTTAAAGAGTTGCCAAATGCATTTAAGTCCCTCATGTGAGGAGAGCATGCTGGAGCCTTTAGGGCAACAGGAAACTTCTCTGAGCCTGGTATTTGAGGGTTGAAACACTGGGGGTGCTCTGAGGTCCTTCCAAAGGGACAGTAAAAGGTGGTTTCTTATTTCCTGAAAAAACCCTCCTGAGTGAAGAACACTGAGCAGGGACCACAGGCAACCAGCACTGGCCACTGTCAAGAATAACAGAAAGCACTTTAGTGAGTCAATGTAAAGCAAGAACTGTGTTTCTGTACTCCTTCCCTGCACACCAAGAGTAGGACTTTTTTTTTTTCTTTTGGTAGGGGCAGGGTGGGGTGATGGGGGTATGCAGGATTTCTTCAGAGGCTTGAACTGAGATATCCCCCAGAGTGACACCCATTCTTCAGTCTAGAGTCAGACTCTAATGGGAAATAAATGCAGGCTGCTGAGTAAGTCCAGGGACAAAGACATCACCTAGTAGGTACTGGGACTATTTTTAGATGTGATGACATCCCACTTCTTTTCATTCAGATGACCTGGATGTTTGTTTCAGTTTCTGGTCTGGAAAAGCAAGTCTGAGCTGCCTGCCGAGATAGGAGTGACAAAGAAGGAAGCGATACAAAAAGAGAAAATGGAGACAGCAATGTAAGAAGAATCTAGACAAGGAATGACACAGATAAGAGAACTTCTTAAAGAAGTTAAGTGAGATGTGAGAAAAGTGAAAGGCTTTCTAGCCAGAGACTGATATTCCACCCTGAGAACCCATACATCACCTGCCTTCCTCCACTATGAAACGACCTCATTCACAGAAAGACAGAGATGATCTACACCAGCCCCTTCACCCCTCCAGCCTACCCCTAAGGGTGCTTCTGGTAGAATTCAGCTCAACATACAGCTGGGAGAAAAAGGATGATATATGACTTTTTCTAATCTTATAAACTGATACCCACACTGGATTGATATATGAAAAGTAAACCAGGCTACTCTTTTGTTTAAGACACTGGTGGGACCATTGGGCAGAAGGTTCCTTGCAATACAACTGCCTGCCTAGCTGATCTAACCTCGTGGCACTGTTCTTTTGCTCTCAAAATAGAAAATTAAGACTTCTTGTGAAAAAAAAGAAGTTTTCTTATTTTGGCAGACAACATGGAGTCTTGGAACAGAGATCTTGGATGGCAAAACTGTTGGAATGCAAATGAAAGTGTCTTAGGCTCAGAGTTGCCATCAAGAGCAGATGGGCGTGTCCAAGTAGGTGGTAATTCTCTGGTGTCAGCAGGGTTAGTCAAGGATGTTCAGAGCAGAAGCCTGCACTCTAAAGTAATTTCTTTTCCTTTCATCACCACAAGAAATTTTGGATTAATTTGGAATATGAAGGACACTGGTCTGAGCTGTCGACAAGGTTTATGTCAGAGCAGAGCAGTCCAAAAATCAAGCTGACAGTTGGCATTTCTTTACCAGGTCTTTTACATCACTTGAGGAGGCTGCCCTGGATGTTATTTAAAGTTGAAAAGCACAGCCACTGAACGCTGTGCGAGTCAACTAACTGTCAGTCCCTAATATATACTAACCAGATTACTCCCAAGTTTGTGAAAGCAACACCAAAGGCTTTCAGCCAAATAATACATTTAAATAACAAGAACAACAGCTGAGAAAAACCAGCAAAACCCAAAAGTGAATGGAGCTTTTCAAAAGAGGAGATTCACTTGGGCACACAGAGCAGTAACACGCTCCACAGGCTTGTGACAGCACTCGGGAATCAACAAGGAAAGCAGAGCAGCAACAGAAGGAGAAACCAACTTGTCCAATCTCACTCTTTTCCTAGTGACACAGTTATGTAAGAAATGTGCATTTACATAAACACACTGAATGTATAATAGATATTGTATAATTGTATAATTCTCCAGTCGATAGCATTCTCTTGGTGTAAGGACTCTTGGGCTGAAATCACAGTGCTTATGGAATGCAGAGGAAAAAATAACATTATTCCAAGATCGTTCAGTTCTGTAACTGTTCTGTTATGGAGATTCTTTCCATAACAGTGGAAAAGACCATACTCTGGCACTTCACACAATGTTTTAAAAGGTCTGAGATCACCTGCACCAATGGTTGTTTCTTATTAAGTGACTGTTGAATTCCTCATCTCCATCCTAACACAAGTTACTTCCAACTTTCCTTTCTGAAGGCCAGAAATTGCCATTTACCCAGCGAGAACATCTGAACACTCCAAGTAATCTGACCCTCGCCTTTTGTCAAGCAGCTCACGCAAAGTAAAACTGGTATGACCTACATCTTTCCATAGCTGCTGATTTTATGGACCTACTAGGAACAACAGAAGGAAGGGCCACTCTTCATCAGGCTGTAACTGTGGACCAGATCCAGGTGCAAAGTGACAAGACAGTCTCGGAACAACACGTGGCTCAGGCAATATAGACAAGCATTGATAGTCTCCTAAGGAAAGAAACACATTTTGACCCTGGCAGCATGCTACCCTACTGCGCAAAGTGGTCCGGACCTCCTTGCACACACTGCCACACCAGCTTCCAAAGAGTGGAGGGAGAAGGACAGAGACAGGGAGTGGCTGTCGAGGGTGGGGAGCAAGGAAGAAATCTAGGACTTTGAGTCATTCTCTTTTTCTGGGTTTGCTGCTGGGGCAGCATGGCCTAACTGTGCCCTACCTGTAAGTTTTCCTATGGAAAAGTTAATGTTGGCTCGCTCACATGCAGCACAAGTCCAGCGAGCATCCTCCTGCCAGTTCTGCAAGGGCAGCTAAGAAGTCTGGAAATCTGGCCCCAGAGAGAAACAGCAGTGGAAAGCAGCCACTTCAGAAGCACATTATTAAGCCATCAGACCAGTAGCTACAGGATCCCCATGGAAAAGTTGATCCAGGCACTTTGTATAATTACTTGAGCCCTCCCAGAGTCATTTATTCCCCTTTGTGGTTGGCAGGGAAAGTCAATACCTTCTGGAGCTGCAAAGTCATAGGGCTTCTTACGAAGCCAGGTTTGTAGGTGAAGACATTTCTATTTGCAAAATCTTTGCTCGTGTACGCTGTCCAGCGGCAATCCAGGCTTTTTGCAGAGCTAATGCAGCAAGTTCAAATGAGCATGGCATGCAAGCATGTTTAAGCTTTCCATTTGTTCTACCTACATACGTTTTAACACTCACATTTTCAGATGAAGAGGCATAAAAATAGCTTACTTGTGCATACGGCTACAGTACTGCTGGACTTCACCTGTGGGAAGGAACTGGAGTTTAGATTTTATTAAAGTTGCACATGTTTCCAGGAGGTTGCTAATTATCCTGCATGTTTTATACAGTATTTCTGGCTCCAGGGTCTTTCTGTACTTTTCTGAAAGAAACCCAGTACAAAAATACTTGAGCTGAGATCTGGAATGCGTGACTGAAAACCAGGCACTCACTCGAGGGTTCATCTGACCCCACACATCCTCATTCTTACTAGGCTTTGGAAGAGTGCTTTGAGATCTGCTGGTGAGGAAATACTGCCTGAATACCAAAGACCTGTTTTTCCAATTTAATTCTCCCGCTTCCACGCACTTTAAACTCCAGTTTGCCTGGCATTCCTAGGACTACATCTGGACATAGAGCTGATCTTTCCAGGGCCTGATGTGTGAATTAATCCACTTGGAGTACGACTCTCCTTTTAACTACCAATCGCTCACAGTTACACACTGCGAAGCGTCCTCAGGGATGGCTGTTCTACGTTTTAGGGTGGTTAAGTCAAATCACCCTTTCTTATAGACACTCTATGCAGCTTGAGTTTGGGTATGTTCAGCAACCTGGAAAACCAAAACCAAAGCAGCTCATAGTCTAACACGGAGAAGACAAAACACAAGATGGCTAGCAAGGATGCTAGTTTGAGAACACCAGCTTTCACCTCTTCTGACCTAGATGGCTGATCACCCCCAAGTGCTTTTCTTGTGCTCCTCGAACAAAAGCAGACAAATCTCCAGAGGCCATAAATCATCATTCTCCAGTGGTATCAGCTGGAGTTACTGACATCTGGACCTGCCATGGCAGTGGTCTAACAGGAGGAATGTGTTAGCTAGTGCCATGTACAGGACAAGGGGATCTTGCCAGCATACAATGTGCATGCTTCCCATCTTCCCAACATGCCTCGGCTCTCAGGTCTCTTTTGGGAACAAAACAAGAAAACAAAACAAGGCACCACTCCTTCTACCCCAAATCCGCAGTTTGTGAGGTCCTTGGCATTATCGCAGCATTGTTTCTGTGCAAAATCCCTGGCAACTGATCCAGTTACTAGTGCTTTACAGGTTTGACTAAATCAAGACTTCCACATAGTCTGGAGACATCAAGACTTATCACTTACTAGTCTTTTGTTCCAGTAGTATCCAATCATACTGTTAAACTGTTTTATCTCATTTCTACTGTGAGCATTTGGCTACTGCTGCCACCATTGTTCTGCTTTTCACCACTATGAAGGTTTCTTCATTAGCCAGTACGTTGCCTTATACGTTACATCACACCACCTCTGAGAAGCTAAACTGTCTGAACTCACTTTAAAGTATTTTATTCTCCCACCTTTGGCTCCTTTCTCCACCTTCTTCAGTGTTTCAGTGTCCTTGTTAGGAATGGACAGCAGACTAGAAGGGGATTCCACTCTCTCACCAACACTGAGCTTGATATAAAACCAGTCTTCAACATGATCTTTACCATCAGGCCTTTTGCAAGGGCTGGTATCAGCCCTTTTTGCCACAACACTGGAAGGTTTCCTTAGTTGGCTGTACAGGAAGTTCTGCTCCTTCCTAAGGAAGGCACTTTGCAGGATGAGCTTCCAGCTGTAGATAGAGCTGGTGTGCCAGAAGATGATGGTTTCATTCCCAGTCAGATAGATAGCCTTGCAGCTGGGTGTATTAAACCAGTTTTGTTCAAATGAGTCCAGGAGGTTCATCAGCCCACGCCACTCCACTCTACTGCTCTGACATCTTACTATATCATTGATTTTATCAGTTATTTTTTTTGTTTGTTGCTAATAACAGATTACAGACAAGCATCAAGTACTATTAGATGTAACAGCTCTGCAGTACCACACGAGAAATCTATTTCAGCCATGACCCTTCATATGGCTTCTCTTGTAGGGACACTTACACTGATCTCAAAAAACATAGTTGGGGGACAGGTGGTTTACCTCAGGCTGCCTGATTACCATTGCAGGGAGTCTTAAGCAGAAGCCACTAACGAGCTGTGTGATTTAATGGCATTTCAGTATAAAGTGCTGTAGTCACTCTACTGTCTAAATGAAATAAAAACTTCAGTGTATAAAAGGTTTTCCATAAAGATTTGCTTCAACAGGAGGAAAAAGTATTTTACCTTACTACAGACAAAAAAAATATATTAATTGCTAATCATTCTCACAAGCCCCTGGAAAGCAGCTAGCTGACTGGTTATTACTGTGTAGGTCATAGTTGATTCAGGCTTCTCTCAGTGACAACATTTTCACAGCTATTAGCCAAGCCTATTTCTGCAACAAGGAAAGGGCTCAAAATCACCAGGCAGAGATGATGCTAGGGCTGGAAGCATGGAGAGAGCTTGGAGACTGACTATCCCCCAAAAGACAAAACTGCAGTATAAAAGAATGTGAAAGGTCTGGCATTGGGAATGCACTAACAGAACCAGGAGAAAGAGATGTGGAAGATCTCTTGGGGAGAAACTGGGACGCATCTGCAACAGCCAATACAGAGCAAGAGGAACCTCCAAGTATAAGGTAGTTTTACGCATCTGTAACATCATTTCTGTAAACTTCATTTCTTTAATTATTCAGCGTCTTTTGGATGTTACACTTACTTGCTGTAATCTTAACGCGGTTTGAACAAATGGTAATACTACATTAACGTACTTAAAGTGGAGTACCAGGAGCCTCTAGCAATGCCCACTGCCAACAGCACGCCGCTGCAGAGAAGAGAACAAATTTACCCCAAGCTGCCCTGGCTAGCCTAGGAGACGTTAAGGGGTAGAAGAAATCCATCCAGGAGAAGCTGCCAGCACCCCAGTGGCCATCCAGTCAGCTAAGCCCTCTGAATTCACAGCATTTAAGTCTCAATGAACAAATGATTAATGCCAATCCATTTCTCAGAGAGGTAAAACCAAGGCACAGTGAAACAACTCCAGCCAAGCAAAAACAGACATAAGGCAACAGAAAAATTCAGAGTAGGATCAAGGGCTGTGAGATATGGACCCAGTCCTGCTGGGTTATGGATTTTGGCACTAAAGAAAACACTGAGGGGAAGGATTCGCACCTGAACAGACATAATGATGCTCTGGGCAGGAGGAGGAAAAAGACATTTCCCAGCTGTCTCCCAGACTACAAGAGTTAACTCAAAGCACCAGGAAAACATCTTGGGGGAAACGTGTACAGAAAATCTCAGGGTTGAATGCAACTCTAGCAGCTTGGCCATGCCACCCCAAATAGATGGCATCAAAGGGGCACAGAGTAGCTCACCTGCCCATACTTACCCTATATGGGGTAAAAGCAGCACCAGAGGACCACTTTCCCATGCTGGGACCTCCTCACCATGAAACACACCTGGAGTTCCTTCTTTTGGCAGACTTGTGAAGCACTGGTTACATTTTCCTCTCCCCTTCCTACAGGTGCTGCCGTTTGATGCATACAGCTGACACAGCTACGTGTGCATCTAAGCTCTGTAAATCCCATGCAGGAACATGCTAGCTCAGACATGCAAGAGGAACTCAATGCATAATGGAAGAAGCCTGACATAGGTAGACCCCCATTTTTAAAGGATTTTGGCAAGGATTTCAGAGGGTACAGCAGTGTCCAACCTCTGTTTTCATATGCCAGGAATAATTTTTTTTTTTTAATGGCTTGTGCTTTAGATTCCATTCATGTCTTAAAGATATTTTTCACCAAAACCTGTTGGAAAAGAAATCTATTGATGGAAAGGGATAGCTGCACTGTGTAGACATGCACAGCTGAAGATCTTTTATATGACTCCCCCTGACTGTGCAGAGCGCTGTTAAGATGTCAGATCATGGTTTGTTGCTCTCAGGGAGGCTGCTGCAGTGCTCAGTCAGAACAAGTTTACGTCTTGGAGGTATTAATTTGTCTGAATAATGTCATCCTGGTTAAACAAAATGTTAAGGAAAATATTGCAGCATTCTGGTGCACCTCCCTGAACTGATGCCTATATATGGGGATTAGCCAGTGTGAAAGGGATCCTGCTGAGTCAAACTGGATTATAGCTGTATTATTTTATAGAGACAGAAGGGGAGGGAGGGAGGAGCTAGGGAACCCTTGCAAAAAACATCAGCTGTTTGACACGTTAAAGCAAACAGCGCAGATGTGAAAACGCTGCCCGCTTAAATGAGTGCATCAGAGCCAGGTCAGCTGACAGCAGCAACCAAGCATAAGTTTTTACCCCTTTTAGCACTGCAGGCAAGCCAGCTCCCAGAAAGCAACGTGGACTCCACTCCTTTCCCAGGCATCAGGAAATGTGTTGGTTGCGTTCCCCCCAGGCACCAATGCCGTGGCAGCACCATGGTGGTGGTGATGTTCCTCATGTGGGGATGATGTCCCAGAGATACTCCCTAGGACTGCTCAATTGTCTAAACAGCATGTAAGGGAGCAAACAAGGTTGCAGATGCAGCTCTCAAGAGCCCTTGGGGAGCTGGTGCAGATGGCAGGACGGGAAAACATGCAGGCTTTCAATAAAGTCCCTGAGATGCCTCCATTTTTCATCACCAAGCATTCAAACAACTATTTCTGCACTGATTTTTCAATGCTGGTTGGAGACTCAGGGTTGGTGGCGAGTCACAAATGGAACATGCCCTTGTACATCTTGTTTGCAGATCTGAATCTGCAGTGTGTTCTTAGAGCGTGCCTCAAGGGCTGGCGTCCTCTCTCTAGAGCCAACAGCTTGACCATAGAGTGATAGCATCAATTCCTCTGCTTGTTTCTACCCAGCCCAGCAAATATTTATCTGTGCAAAGTAGAAATGCTTGCCCAGGAGAAAGCAAAAAATGTCTACGCCAACCATGTACACCCTGCAGTGCAAGGTGGGGAAGACTGGGGGCTTGCAACTCCCACTTCAAAATCAGCCCTAAATATCCTACATTTCAGGTCAGTGCTCTGAACAATGGGAATGTGCAAAGGGCCTGAGGGTGGGTAAAGAAAACACCCCCCCACTCCCCTCTGCTCCCCAGTTATGTCCATAAAGGACAGACCCTGCTTAAGCACAGAAGACCAGCAAAACTCAGGCAGGTGGTGGGGCTTCTCAGGCCAGGAAGAGATGCCACAGCAAGAGGCAAGGCTTGTACCTCCCTTTGTAGTGCTTCCGTTCAGCAATGCTGGCCCTGGTGGGTCAAAATGCCCATGACTGCTCCTCTTGGGAAGTCAAAGCCTAACAGAGTGCGGAGGATTGTGCTAAAAGTTGTGCTTTGCCACACTGAGCTAAAGACTGCTGTGGTAGCAGTGGAAAAACACTCCTCCATCCTCTACTGCCCAATGCCAGAATATCAAATGCAATGCTAACGCTATCCAGACCTTACAAACACATGGTTCAAAGGGAAAAATTCAAGTGGATTCGAGTCATGGGAGTATGAAAAAAAAATTCTCAAAAAACAAACAGAACATATCACTCATGTTGTAACTTAGAAAGCCAAACTTTCCTCCCAAAGCCAGCAGTGAAACAGTTTCCAAGATTCCAGGGTGCATCTCTGCCTGGAGCTAATATAGACATTTCTTTAATCCAAGTTTCAAGCCCAGTAAAATCCCTTTCTGACAAAAAGAACCCCTCCTGGCCAGCCAGCCAAAGAAATTGCACCATGTCTCTTCAATCCGCCTTTTCCCCATAGGTAGCGTTGTAGCCCATACAGCTGCACCCCTCCAGCACAGCTATGCCCATTGCAGTGCCCACCACACATTTCCACAGAGCAAGACCCTCTTCCACCCCCTTTTTGCAGTCAGTAGCATTAGCCCTGTGCTTTTCCAAGTGGGGACCTGGAGCAGGCTGGGTGCAAGGACAGGCACAGTTCTGACCCACACCTTCCCTACGAGCACTTCCATTCCTTCCCTGCCCCTCTCTGGCCTGTGCATCTCAGAGTACTTTCTGGGTGCTGGTCTCAGCTAGAATTGCAACAGGACCTCTTCTCAAGCAGCCTCTCCACTTGCCCTTCCCTTGCATCTCAAAGAAAGGGCACTTTTGGGGTGGTTTTGGCCTCTAATTGAGAGAGTTAAGAGAGCAGGGCCTGATTCCTAAACATATACATCTCATGAAACAGTATGGTCATACTGCTCCTCTACTTTCTTTGTCGTTTTATCAAAGAAAATGGTCAGAACTGCCTTTTCTGGTGGAGCCAGCCCTGAATGAGAATGAATTAGAGCATGACTAAACAATCAGGCCACACAGGAGATATAGGTGGAGCAAAACCTACTTTCTAGGTACTCAGATGCAGCTTGCCTTAAATACACTGAGCAAAGGTGACAGCAAAACTGGGGTGATTGCAAGAGAGTTGTAGGTACCGCTGGTTAAAATATTCTTCCCTAAGAGGTACCAACAAGTCATACCATCACTCCCAAGAGACATTCATGTCAGACCGAGCACGTGGCTTGTAGCTAGATGAAGTTATCTTGGATGAATTCCACCACGAGCATCAGACCCATTTAACAGAAACCCAGTTGTCTCCAAATCAGACAAAAATGTGCTCCTTTAAAGAAACAGCAGTAAAAACCAAAACACACACACCCCCCTCCTCCCTGTGTGTAAACATCAACAAAAACAAAGCAGTTCAATACATTTTGCAAAAGAAAAACCAGAATAAATGCTTTGCCTTCAACACATAAGGAACATATTATTACCACATTGTCTTCGGTCATTATTCAAGCAACGCATTTAAACGTTCAGGGAGAAAAATGTTTGCTAAAATATTGTTATGTAACATGGGGAAAATGACTAATTCTGCCCTTTATCTTCTTATATTTTGCTCCAAAGAGCCACTAGATCTTATTCTCTGGTTGAAGCAGCAGCACAGCTGAATTCTGACCCAATTCCCCCAGTGGCTTTTACAGTGGGCCAATCCTATCCCCAGCAGCTGAGTTATTCCAGATTTACTGAGCATAACTGTCTTCTGAATCAGTCCTTCAGGGCTGCACGTTTCCAAAGACAGGTGGAATAAACAGCGCACATTTCTCTGTGCTCCCTGCTGACAGAGGTCAGAGATCATTTACTTCGAGTTCCTCATGACTTGCAGAGTCTGGAGCCTTACACATACGCCAAGTCAACTCCATCCAGCAGTTGTAAGCAAACTTTAGCAACTGCTGATTCATGGAGTGGGTTTGCTACATGAATTCCTCTCCTGATAGCAGACACAGACGTTATTGAAGACCTGTCCTGTGGGTATCCTTTTTTCCAGTTCATTTGCATCAGGAGTATACATAAGACAAATAGACCTCACTGTTCTTACAGACACCTACTAGAAACTGCCATTTTCCTGCCCCGGAGGGGTGGTGGGGTGGAGGCGGGAGAAGACATTTGGGGTCTATAAACATTCAATAGCCTTTTTAAAGCTACTAACAACCATCCAACCCGTACTGGAGTGAATGAAGGTGACACTGACCTTGGGGGGGTATTCTCAGAAGAGCTTGTAGTTAGGGCTGGTAAAAAAAATATTTTGTTTAAAGCTTCAGAAATTCCCCCAACTTCTCCTAAATAAAAATTTTCATGTCTGATCCTGACACACTTTTGAGAAGCAGATTTTCACTAGTAGGGAGAAAAAAAGAAAACTCTGTTCTTGGGGTTTCCTTTCAAAGCTTTTAGATCCATTCTTCCAAACATGTGATTCAGTTTTTCCTTTTGGGGGATAACTGGGGTGAAAACAGAAACTCCCACCATCTTCAGCTGGAATCTATTTCTTGTACAACTTTGAGTATGTGTGCCTAAGTCACTGAAGAGGCAGAGATGGGTGTTAGCTCTTACAGGGCTGTATTGACCCATCAGGTGACACATCACAGCTCAGTTATCTGCAGTCCTCAGCAGGATGGGATTGTTTCTTGTCCTTCCTATAATCTCTAAGTAGGAGCATAATGCTACACATGATGAGATGACCTGGACAAGTCTAGGTCTTGCTCAGCTTGGAGTTAAGAGGGAGGAAGGTTATTGAAATCAAGTGTTTGGGGTTTATCCAGATATTCCCACAGCCAGAACCCAGCTCCTTGGAACTGATCTTATAACATTCTCCCTCTTTTCCTAAAGGCTTCCTCAGACTGAGGTTCAAAGACACTCATGAAGCTCTGTCACTAACCTGTACCAGTGAGATTTACCCAGTCTGCCTCAGAAGCCCTAATCGTCACTCACTGAACACATATTACAGGACTTCTGTTTATTTTAATTAACAGCAGCCAAAGCAAAATTACCATCTCAGTCCTCTCATTCTGACTTGACTCCATGCCCCCTCAGTAAAACCAAGGTCTGCTGTAATCAGAGGAAAATGCGCTGACCTGCTAAGGGACAATGAAGCAGAAAGCCCCTAACCACACCAGAAAGTCTCAGAAGACAAACAAGGCTTCTTCTCCAGCTGGAGCAGCAGGGCTTGTTCTGCAATTGGGAAAAAGAAGATAAAGGGCCAAGTGAATCTCCTGCTGTGATGGGGCATTTGCAACAGAGTCCTTATAACTACATCTTGTTCCTAGTGGTACTAGTCTACACAGTGCTGGGTTATTATGTAGTGTCTTGGACTGCTCAGAGGTAATAAGCATTCACCGAAAATGGACTGCTATTAGCCACCGGCAAAAGCTGATTATAATAGTGCCAGCACTGGAATATGTTTTCCACCCATTTACAAGAGGAGTAAAATAACAGGAGGGGGAAAAAAAGAAAAAAAATCACATTTGCCAGTGTTTGGAGCGTAGTGTGCTCTACATACAATTATCGAGAGAATGACAGGAAATTGACCCATTTACTCAGAAAAGTTCCTATCGTGTTCTGCACTATTTCATTTCATGCCCATTTGAGAACAAGTCATTTCTCTTCAGGGCAGAAGATAAATTGTCAGCTTGTACACACATCTCTTCATTGCCAGGCACAAAAATATCACAAAGAAACATTTCCCTATCCTCTGCCTCATTTTCTTCTTCTTCATCTTCTCTAATAAATGGTGCCAACTATAAAAGTCAACGGACTGTAAATAAACTCAATTCTATTCCTACCTTACCTTATGATTGATTTTTGGACATAATGTATTCCACCCACAAGGTCTCTTGTCTGATTCAACCGCTTTTCTCTGTACCAGAGAAAAATCAGATAACAAGCTCGGTGGAATAGCTTTATGTAAAAACAGAAACACTGGGCAACTACAGTGTTCTTAATGGTGCATTGTAACACGTGCTACACTGCGGTACGGCCAGAGGACAGGCTTTGTGCCCGTACCGAAAGCACGTGTCCTGTGGTGGGATCTTCTGCGCGAGGCCTTCGCTCTGTGTGTAGGCAGGGGTGCTGCCAGCGTTGCCACTACAGAAAAAAAGCAGCGTGAGGCGGTGCTTAGGTTATGGTAGGTATGCAGGGCGTGGGGAAGCCGAGCCATCTTCGAGCAATGCCCTTGGATTAATCTGTCATTTGACCCAACCACTTCTCCTCTTGCTTTGTACGTGCTTGACAGAGAGGGCAAAAGCAGCAATTTGATCACCACAACAGACCAGAAATTCACACAAAAAGGAGCCAGAGACCTGAAGACAGCAAGGTCCAGGGGGACTCATGGAAACACCTCTATCTACATCTACATCCTGAGCTCAAGTGTCTAGAACTGAGCTTGCTGTCTCTGCTGCTTTCAGGTGATGATGCTCAGTCCTGGTTAATATCAAGGACATCAATGAACACAGAATTAAATGGCATCCCCGATGGAAGTGCCAGCAGTCTGGGTCTGCCAGCAGAATGCAGGTGTCTCCCCATGCTGTATGGCTGGAGAACTGCTAATGTAAGGATGAGCTGTAGGCATGGAAGAGCCAGCACGGCAGTAACTTTGTACTTCCCAGCTCTAGCCATATCCTTCAAACACCCTTTCAGTCCTTAGCTGGGTTTTTTTTCCAGTTTCTTGAGGTTTAAGTTAGAGCAGCCCAGCAAACCCCGAGTTCACACAATCTTTCTTGCCAGCACACCTCAGCTTATCCTCCCAGCCCTTGCTCTGCAAAGCGCAACCTTCTCTTTTGTATGTCTGTAGTGCATACAGTGCTGAATATACCGATCATTTGCTCTAGGACTTCATATTCAATCTGATCACTCACCACTGTTTTTTCACATGGATATTAGCTTCCCTGTGCTCTTTCATCCTGGATCACCACTGCCAGAAGTGAGAATTACCGATGATTTGGAGCAGGAAATGAGATGGGGAAGGGAGCCCAGAGTCTCAGTAGTTACAGCACTTCAGTCTTAGACCGAGAGCAGCAAAACTCATGTTTTGCACAGAAACCAGTCATGGGAAATGACCATAGTTTTGACTGTGATGGAGCTATGCAGAATATGAGCTTGCAAAGTGTCTTGCAAAGGAAAGAAGAGCTTTTCTTCTCAAAGAAGCAAGAAGTTCAAGGTTCTGCTAATACACATTCAGGCTACTTCCCCCCACTCCAAAAAAAAAAAAACCAAAACCAAACCAACCCTGCTCTCCAGCTAGAATAGATTAGCAGAGAAACAAAACAAGGAGTTTCCAGGTCATTTGGAAACTACAGCCAAAATCAAATTGTTGGGGTCTGCTCTTCATCCCCAGGGAATGCTGTTTGCTGCTCCTTTGTAGAGAGCACAGCTGCCTCTGAAACCCAGACTCTGCACATGCCTACAGGGAATGTGAAGAAGAGGGAGAAAGAACACAGCTCCCTGCCTCTCAGCAAGAGGGCTTTGTTCCTCTCCAGTTGACAGCACGGACCTTTGGACATGTACGAGAGAACAGCAGAGAGCAAAACCTACTTGGAAATAGGACTGCTGTTCCTCCCGTGAGAGTGGCCAGATTTGTTCAACTCCCTAGAAAAACAGTGAAAGCATTAAGAGACACTTTTACCTTCCTGTCTTCAGCTGAGGAAAGAATTTCCTGTGGCTAATTACACATTTTAGCACCAAGACTGTCCTCTAACTACAAACATCTGCCTCCAGCCTGGGGTAGAGCCCAGCTCTGACCACATGACCTTAGGTGCTGGCATCGGGTGGCTGCAGGACAAGATGGTGGTCCCTCACCTCCTGCCCAGTGATGCAGACACAGTTACGGGAACAAGAACCTTGCTGAAATGGGATCCAGCACTAGCGGTGCCAGCTGCTGACTGTGCAGCCTCCCACTACGTGCCAGCCCCATCCAGCCTTCCTCCCAGCCACCCTCCCTGCCTGCTCAAAGCCCACACAGGAGGCCTTTGGGTCTGCTAGCTAGCAGGAGGAGCTGAGCTCTTCCCTTAAGGTCAGACTCGAAGCCCATCAATCCATATATCTGTGGCAATTATTCCACTGATGGGATGCGGCTCCAGCTTTTATCAGGTAATTGTTTGCTGCTTATCCACAAGCCAGGATCATCGGACTCACGCTTGGTACCTTAGAAGATAACCAAATTCTGCCTAACACAGAGGAAAAGATATCAGGGGTCTTCCAGTGCATGTCCTACTCCTCCTCCTTGCTTCCTATACCTTTGTTTATAGATGTTGAAGGATGAGCTAAACCTTGACTGCTGCCACAGCCTAAACGTCTCATTGATTCTCATACAAGGGTGAGAGCAGGGATGTGACCCACCCACAATCCGCACAGGAGCAAACATCCTTGCACACAAGGAACTTCGCTTCCCAACTCCCCGATTCACATCATAAAGCAACGCTCGCCTTCTCTCAACATAAAAAAAAGGCTAGAAAACACAAATATCTTCCTCTGCCAACACATACGTGCATACACATGCACAAATATTTTGGAAAAATTGAAGAATCTGTAGATGGAGGGTTTAGTGCCAGATTTTAAAAATTATTAAACATTATGTACAAAGAAAACATAATGAGCTCCTACGGGATGTAGAAAAAATTACCCATGAATGAGGGGAAAATGGATAACCGCTCCTGGGTTTGCCACTTGTGAATTATTTAATAATCACTCCCCAGCAGATGGAATATATTTATCCACCCCATTGGAGCACACTTTGCAATTTATTTACACTGCTTTAAAATATGATTATTTATTTAAAAAATAAACAAGGTATTCACAAGGGAAAAGGGAAGTAAACACAAGCTTAAAGGGGGGAGGGAAGGAGAAAGCATGGTTTTAGCTTTTCAGTTCATTTTAGGGAATTTCCACTAAAATTCACTTGAATCCTCCTTACTTCTACTTTAAAACACAGAAATTGGAAACGTGTATTGAAGCCCGCCTAGATTCCTCACACAAATCAAGGGGATCACTCTGAGGTGGAGTCTATGCTTCTTAAGGCTTTCACTGGCCACATTGTCTTGGGTACCAGAAGTCTGATTCAGCTCCCAATAATATCAAAGATGACATTCAAATCAGGATCAGTGGGAGCAGGCCCATACCTTAGACTCATCTGATTTACAGGATCAGGACTCTTGTCTAATCTAGAGTGACTCTGCACCCACAGCCCCTCAAACAGTACTTAGCCTTGCCTTTTCATTAGCTTGTTACTCTAAAAAGCAAAGGATGCATTAAGCAAAAATTGAAAATGCAGAAGTTACTGTGTAAGTGCCTGAGTATCGCGTTTGCTCCCAAAATTAAAATAGCATTTGTGAGCAAAGGGCTTTGTCCACTCAACAACTGGTAACTGCAGAGCTATTTGGACAAACCTGAGGGAAAGTCCATGAGACAATGCAATACCTTTCTCAGGCAAATGCCAAATCATTTCAGACCGAATTCAGGCTTTCAGATTCTTCCTGTGCAAATCTGTGTGTATGTACAGGTATACGCTGGCCACGGAAGGGTGCACAGAAACCCTCTTACCCAGTTGGGCACAGATGCTTTTAGGAGCCAGAAGTCATCCGGGAAATCAGAGGTCGAAAGACCTCCACAGCGTCACACAAGTTTTCATACCTTGCCCATACAAAACAAAAGACAACTCTCAGCCCCAAACCATTGTCCCCTGACCAAAGAAAAGACTAGCTGCTGTTGGTGAAGCCTCTTCACAGTTTGCTTTTCAACAATCCATTGTGATTTTCTTTAAGACCAGTGACACATATTTATACATCTCAAATGTGGGAGAGTCCAATGGCAAAACCACCATCAACAGCTATTGGAAAGGCGAGACTTTGGATGTAACACTTTCAAAAGTTAATAAAGAATAAGATTACTTAGTAATAACAGTTTAAGTCTCATTGTCAAGAGTAGGTCAGAAAACGAAAAATATCAAGTTCCTCAGTTATTCACATGCTTCTGAAAATATTTCTCCAGGTCCTGAAGGTAATTTCTCTCTCATACCATGTTTCCCCTTCCCACACCAAGAAAATCTGCAACTAATACGTATCAAAAATACATATTTTGTAAAAGATAGCATCTAAAAAAACCAGAGATCTGTTAGACTAAAATGCAGCTGCAGGCACGGATGTCAATGCTTCACTGGCTAGCTAGTTCAGTAAAAGGGCTTCTCTAAATAAACTGGTATAGTCAACGCTATACATCTTTAAAGTTAAAATGAAGTACTAAAACACTATTACTTATAGAGTTCAGGCTAAGGAGAGCAAATCAACTTGTCCTCCTTGCTAGGAAAGGGCCTAAACATAAGCAAGTCCTCTCCTGAACTGGGAGTGCTGCGATTTCCAACATGAAAGCCAAACTGACCTCTGAAATCCCAACATCCTGGAGGAGGAAAAGCAAGCTCACTGCTTATTATTTCTGGAAAGATAGGTATCACATTTCAAAAATTGCTTCAACCACAATCTTTCACATGATTACACACACAAGTACAGATGTGCACTTCTCTGCCAGGATGGGGATGATACAGGCAAGGGAGAAATCCCATCACCTTCCGAGGACAAAAAATGGAAATGACAAATACCTCATGTGGAGTTACACACTCACTTATTTTAAAGACAGAAAGGATTAAGTATATCTACATAAAGGAAAGAAAAAGTGTTTAAACAACAATAAAAAAAGATTTAGTGGTATTAATAAAGAACTCCTTTAAACCAGCATGTCACCATTAAAGTAATTAATAGGGCAAGCAAGACACTTCAGCGGAAAGTGAGCAGTGCTCACATTAGAGCCTTTTAAGATTTCACATGACCTCAAGACAGACTACGGCATTTCTGTGCAAAAGTACCCTCTAAAACAGAGATGGGGGCATTCAAGTCTATAAAAAAGTGATTTCAAAATTTAACTGATATGGTCTAAGTCTAAAATGCAAAGGTTAAGGGAATATTAGAAAGGCAATAATTCTATCCGATTAAACTTTTATCCAAAGCGACAATAAAATGTTCAAAATGAATTAAGGATTTTATTAACAGATGCAGAAGCTCTGTAAAAGAGTTTGAAATATAAGTAGCAAAGAGGAGAGGTTTTATGTGTTTTTTCTTTTTTTTTGGTCTGGATGGAGGTGATATTGCTATAAAACTTTAATCTTATTGCCATGCCACAGTGAAAGTAAACCTGTCAGAGGTAATAGAGCAAACCGGGGCTGTGTTCTCTTCCTTCCCTGCGTTGCAAGGGCCTTTGTACATATGAAAGGAGTATGTACAAAGAGGCTCTTTGTACATACGTGTAAGAACATGTACATTCTATGTATGGCACTGACCCTAGGTGATGGACACAGGTTGTGTACTGGTGATTCACCTGGAATTCTGCTGGTCACAATAGTCTCAAGGTGGTAAGTACAGGCAAGTTATAAGGACCATTCCAAATGAGTACTGAGCAAAAATTGGTGCTATGCCACCAGGGACCCTTCAGATCATTTCAGCCTTTCCAAAATGGAATTAACTATTTCACAACCGTTTCAGATATTTTAGTTCTCTATTAGTACCTTTGTGTAATAAGAGGATCACACCAATTTCCGAGTCCTCAAACAAATGCACTTTACTACCTCTGAGTGATTAAGTTTAAGCAAGCTATAAATCTGTGGGACAGGACAAAATCCAAGACTTTTGTGAAAATTATTACTAAAAGCAGGGCTTATATCACTTAGAGCAGAGCCCAGCTCCATCAGAGCAGTTTAGGCTCACTAGCATTTGCCAGCCATGATTTAGGCCACCACTAATTTTTCCTTCTGCCTTGCTGCCGCTAAATTCTGGTTGCCTTGGTGATGGCAGATGCACTGGAAGACATCATGCAAAGTGGTGGAGCTTTTCGGGGAGCTCTTGAGTTTTTTGCATGTTGGAGTGCTGTGCTGTGTTGGCTACTCTACCTCCCTCCAATCCACTGATGCCAGCAGTGGAAACAACCTGGCCCATAACGTTCCCCTGTTGCACACTGCATCCTCCGTGCAAACACCGAGGGCTCTACTTCCCTGCAAAACCCCATCGTATAGTACAGCTGCCCCTACTCACTGCTGAGAAGCAAGCCCAAAAGGCAGATTCAGGCATGTCCGTACCCTTCTTTTGCCCTACACTACCCATGAGGGAAGCACAGCTCCTAAGAGGAGCAACCGACTGCAAATTGCCGGGGAGACTAGGATGTCAAACAAATATTTTTCTTTTCACAACAGAATATAAATATTTGGCAGCATATTTAATTTAAAAAGTCTAAAAGTTACTCAAATAGAGAACATTGCTGTGATGTTCATTTGCTTCCTAAAATATGACCAGTCACAGATGGCTTGCTATAGGAAATATTAAATGAATTTTTACAAGGGTTGTCTGGCTTTAACACAGATTGCATTTACACAGATAACTCTGTTGGTGGAACGCCAAGACGGTGTGTTGGTTCAAACACGTCCTTACACAAAAAACCTATGTTGTCAGGAGCTGATAGAATATTCATACTTAAAATCTCAATCCTTGATAACATCTGAAAGTTATTCAACACTGAGTTCCCTCTGCCTGCCTCGTTGCTGTATTACCCTTCACAAGCAAGGGAAAATATCCAGGTTTGGTCAGTAGCAACTTTAAGATTTTGGGCACCATAACCAGTATTTTATTAGATTTTCAGAGTAGTTTGAAAAATACCTGCATAAAGAGCATGAGGTAACATAAGAATCTGAAAACAGAAAGCCACTTAGTGTCAAAAAGTCAAACAGCGAAGATGTAAATACAATGAGCTGCAGCATTAAACTATCCCATGTTAGCAGATTAACTTCAGCAACACAATAAAAATCAATACAAAGATCTTTCCAGTCCCCAACATCTGCAGGAGCACATTCCTGCAGTGCCCAAAGAAGCCTATCAAATCCCTGCTTTATACCTGAAACCAAAGGCGTTACAGAGATTCTTGGTTTGTTGTTTTACTTTTTCTCCCCTCCACGAAGCTCTATTTTTGACAATAGCAGCAGCCTTTGGAAACACAGGCACGTAACATAAAGATTGCCACCAGTTTACGATTCCTTGCACTTACTGCACAGCCTCAGAGAGCTCTAAGTCTACTTTGACAGCTACTGCATCAGGTTGCTGTGAAAAATTCACGTGGTGCTTCTACGCCAAATGTTTGTCAGGAAACAGGCGCCAGGGAAAAGCAGGAACAACACTGTAAGGATCTCATCACTCCTGTTAAACCATCCAGACACCCCACAGCTCCACGCTCACCGATGGTGCCATTGCTGCCTCAACTCACACAGAAGGCCCCCACAGGGATGGGTGCAGACACAGGGACTGCGGGTCCCACCGGTCACATTAACCAATGCGTTCTCTGTTCCTTGGAAAGCTGCTACCTATCAGCGCACAACGATCTCTTGTCCCCAGCAAACGTTACTGCACCAGAGCTGAGTCACAATCCGGTTATACTTGGCCCACAGCTTTACAGCTGATGCAGCTGAGAAAAAAACAACATACTTATAATTTGTTTTGACCCTCCATGAGCGCCAAACACTCACCATGCTCTTAGAATCAATGAATTTTTCCTCCTGTCACCATTCTTGCCTGTTGTGCTTTCCCTAAGCTGGCAGGATTTTGGTTTTTCTAACCAGAAATCTCTCGAGCCCACTGGCATTTGTGTGTGTGATGGCAAGTTAAACAGTTTCCTCCACTGCAACCAAACACCGCACGCAGGCAAACTGATGTCCTGGAGTGAAGAAACGGAGGCAGGACGCTAGAGGGAGGATCGACTCACAGGCTGAGGTTTGGCCAGAGCAGGTTCCTTTGGAGCGTCACTTCACCCACCAGACGGCTGAAGCGGCACGCTGCAAAAACCCACTTGCCTCCCTGGCACTCAGGCTTGCAAATAGCTGTCTGGATCAAAGTAAGGGGGCATCTGGAGTCAGGCAGCCAGCGAGACAAGACTTTCTGTTCTCTGCAAGGCTGCTAAGGGGAATTCCTACCTGCTAAATGAAACACACCCCTCCCGGGACAGATTCAGCTCTGTTACTGGCAGCTGTCACAGCCTGGCTGCAGAGCCTGTTCTTTACCAGCAGCTCTGCTAGCATAGGAGTAGCAGTGCAAAATAATCAAAAGTTTGCTACAAATATTAACCCTGTATTTATTTTGGTGAGATCTGATTTTTTAATCTCTAGGCACTGCACAGCACTGTGAGATCATTGCATTAGGAAGGCCAGAGGAAACTCCGTAACGGATGGATCTGATGGAAATGCACACCTCAGTTACGGGCCCTAATTCAAACAAATCACAGCCTTCGCAAGTTAATTGTCTCCAGCAGTTTGAACTGACAAATAACTATGTGGGGTTAGAAGCAAGCAGCAAAACCGCACAGAAGTAAACACTGTCATGGTACTCCCCGCCCTCCCAGGTTTTCCAAGAACCCTCACTCAGCATTCAGCTACTTGTTCACAGCTATGCCCAGTCCCTAAGCAGCAGCGGTTTAAGGAGGGGAAGAAAGAAAGGTAGCTCCTCCACATGAAGATCTTTGCAGGCTGCAATTAGGCAGAACATGAGGTCATAGAAGACCTGAGCTTGCACGCTACAGGCCGTGTTTGTGGTCCTGGACACGTCACTCAAGCTCAGAAGTGGATAAAGTAGGGCTAGAAGAACCCTGGGGTCTGCTCTTAACCAGAGATGGCTCAACTAGATCTTAACCGTTTTTCACAGATGTCTGCCCCACCTGCCCTTGAAGGCTTCCAGCAATGGAGATCCGTGTGGCAAACTAATGGTATTTAACACTTTTAGGGTCAGTTCTCTATCAGCAATAGGGGGGCAATGCCACTCCCACCGCCTCCCCCCCATCACTTTCTGCTGTTTACCAGGAAGGCTACCACCGGTCATTCACTGACACACCACAAAGAGCTCATTACAGCAGGGTCTCTAGATGCTACTCAGGTAACAAAGGCTAAAAAGAGCAAATAGTTTGCCAAGAAGGCGGTGAAGTACAATTAAAAGTGAAGCAGAGATGAATGCTAGAAACATTCGATGTGGCTTGCCATCGAATACCCATCCACACTTGACTGCAAACGAGGAAGATTTTCCCACTACTACAAAGATGCTGGTGCCTAAGACTTTCTTTCCTTATAAGCTGTTTGCTTATAAGAGCACAAACAAGAGTTTGGTCTACCTTCTAAAGGGAAATCTCAAACCACAGCTTCAAGTCATGCTAAATGACTTCACCATCCCCTCTACTGTAGTATGATCCATAACCATATGTATGGATGTATAACCAGGAGCCACAAAATCCCTCTGGTCCTGCAGAAAGGGAGACTATTTTCTTCCTAAGAATATACCGTTGGTCATTGGAAATCACCCTGTGAGGCAAGAAACTCACTGAGTGGCAGCAGCTGGTCCTTCACAATATCATCTCATTTCACTTACACTAAGAACTCCCTTCACAAAGTTTCCCATGGTATAGTTTTTCTAGATTATACATGTCAAATCAATGCTTAGTTCATATAATCAAATACGAAAAATTCTTATAAAAGCGCAAGACAGAGACAAGAAGGCAATTCAAGTTGTTATGGCTGTCACCACATGCAGGAGAAAAGATCTGGATTCTACCGAGGGATCACAAAAGCCTCAAGCAAGTCCAGGTGGGGAGGAGGAGTCTTCACCTCATAAGGACACGTTCTTAAACATTGACCACGGAGAGGAGTGGGAAATGATCCATCCATCCCTAGCAAAATTTTGAGCTACCAAGATATCACTGAACTAGTTAATCAGCACTTTATGCCCAATCTTCCAACACAGCTGTATCTGTTAAGATGCAGTCCAGCACTATGGTGACTTCTTCAAAACCACCCCCCTCATACACTGCTATCATTGGTAACATCAAGTTGCTTTACCGTCACAATCCATAGCTGGTCATCTTCTAAAGCAACACACCGCTTGGCTTTCTGGAGAGTCAATTATACCAAGGTATGGCCTGATCCTCTCGCTATCTACTTCAACATCAATCAGCTTCATTCACAACAGTCAACATCATGAAGGCAAACAGCAAGTGTAGGCTGAAAATAGGATGCACTACATTTTTAACCCCACCAGCTGATTTGGACCAGTTAGGCAAGCATATCCTGCTGCACTAAGAATAATCTCATCCTCTAAGCCACATTCAGCAGACAAGCCTGTGGTCTCACTCAGAGAATCCTCCACCAAGGTGAGCCCAGTGCAATCCTTAGCAGGGCATACGCTCTCATGCCATCCAAGAGCACTAGGAATTTTCCCTCTGACAGCCTCGGTTTGTACAGCCTTCTTGTTCTGTCCTTATTGGACAGTGAGACTAATCGGTCCTGTCCTCTTTGATATGAGCCTCTGAGTTGCCACATAGGAGTTCCTCTATGGAATACCTCATCATCTCCTGGTATGCTTTCTCCCCTTTTTTATAATTCCACTTTAGAAAGGAGGTTATTGACCACCTCCACCTCCATCCCCACCCCTCCAAAGGAACCTCTTCCTCCTGTCCAGTGAGGAAACAAGAGGTATGACCATCCCCTATAACGGCTGGTAGGCCACTGAAAAAACAGATGCAGGCTTCAAGAGGCTCAGCTAAGTTCAGCATCCATTCCAGTTTTGACAGAAGCTGCTTCACAGACATATTCTCTCACCACACACATTTTTTTACCTCCCAGACTTGGACTCCTGGAAGATCCAGGTGCAGCTTATGCAATAGCACCACATCCTCCTCTATTTTATGCCCTGATTGCACAAGGCCATTTACCACTCGAAGTAACAGGGCTGAGCTTATGGCTGCCACTCCTCCTGCAGCTTCCATCCGTATTTTTTATATCAGCTGTTGCTGGGTGGTATTAATAGAAAGAGCTGTTACACTTTAAAGGGGTTTATTCATTTTTCAGTTTTACAAATGATAATCAGTTTACCTGGAACCACAGCATTCCCTTGCCATGAATTTTTTGCAGTTACCAATTAGATCTAGACTAGGAAAATTATTAAATCTAATAATCAATAGGATTAAAAGGAGCCTGTAAATAAACCAAAAGTCTGGACCTGTTTCTTGTCTGCTGTGCCCACGGACCTCTTCTGTTGTGGCTAAGAAGTATCCAGGGCAGGAGCCTGCTGCTGCCTGGTGCAGCCAAGCTGCTTCTCTCTGCTACGGCAGTCAAGACTTAATGCTTTTAGATCCCCGGGTCACAGGTTCAGCTCCCTGCTGCCGATGACTCATGCAGGAGTACCAAACTAAAACTGGCAACACCAGCTTTTTTCTAGGAGAGGATTGAAGAAGAGCACTGATCTCAATGAATTATTTTAAGGGCAGAAAAATTCCACCACGTAAAGAGTGCATGACTTCTCTTCAGTTTATTTTATATTTTTGTTCCAGTTGTCATTTTGAATTCAAACTCTTTGGAAAGCAGGCATAATAGTCTTAACGATCCCATTGAGCAGTTTAAATTCAAATTGTGGAGCACTCGCAATACCATGCTGGCAGCACTTTCCATAAATTACTCTCAAATTCAATACGTTGCCTGACAAAAACAAGAATAAAGGGCTTTTTACTTTACAAAGAAAACTTGTATCATAAAAAAAATCTTTAAATTATAGTTTCTCTTTTCTGGTCCAATTTAAATTGTTACATGGTTGCTAAATTAGTGCTGTAATCTCTGCTTACAAATTGCAGAATTATTTTTAAAAATAGATGTAATTTTTCTGCAGGCATCAACCTTACACTTTAAACCCTACGTGCTGGAGGTAGCTGCTTTTGCACAGCTTTCAAACAACCATGCTCATGCACACACAGGGTGAGGTTTACAATGCCAGTTGTGCGGAAGCCCATAGCAGTTTTACCACAGGCTTCAAGGAGCACAAATTGAGTTAACTCCTCAACATCCTTGCAGAATGATTAGTCAATTTAAGCTTCCCCAGGATGCTCCGTGGCACCAGTGGCTCTACTCACACCATTTCCTAAAACATCAGCATCAATCTTGTGGACTGGACTATCTTCTCCTACTGAACTACAGCCTCTGATAGGCCAGGAAGTTAGAAGCTAGTGAGAGAGAGAAACCTCGAAGATATGGGTTTTCTTATCACAAAATAAATAATCATTGGGGTGGGGTGCAGGGGGAGATGGGGCACTATGATCCTGAGTTTAAAGCTGGGAACCGGCAGTGATCAGATCATGACTTTCACATACAATTTTTCCTCTTCCAAGCACTGCCACAGCTTTAGCACTATGGAAAGATGAACCTTGTCCTGCAAAATCCTTTTAAGTGATCTCTGGGGTAGGGTTTAAGGTCATGTCCTCAGTATCACACAGCATGCAACAGAAAGAAAACCTTGATTCCTCGATCTCCACAGGGCACCGCAGAGCATATCCACCATCTTTCTCCACTCTAGGTAGACAGACAGACACGAGACAGTTTCTTTCCCTCAATTTCTAATTTCTAGCCCATCACTTCTCTGACCTCTCTTTTTTTTTGACCCTGGCTATTTCTGCTTTGCTTGGTTAGTTAATTCTGCTTTCTCATCCCCTTCCCCATCAGAACACGGTCCTTCTCTCAGAGCCCAGCAGTGGGTCACATTGACTTGGACATGACAGAAGAAACCCTCAGAGGCCCAGAGCATCCGAAGATCTTGCTGCTTTCTGTGCTAACTGCAGGTGCTCAGCACCTCTCAGCCTCAGAGAGTTTATTCTCCAACTGTCAACCACCAGACTGCCAGGAAAGGGGATAAAGAATGGAGGAAAATTTCCACATCCCAGAGAAAGTCATCAGGCCATAAAAGAACCCATTCACAAAACAGCAGCAGCATCACTCTTGCCAGACCGGTGTGCCTGGTTAACCTTGTGTTCAGTCCTTATGATAATACGGTATTTGGAAAGCAGACAGCTGGCACTGCTCTAACATCTTTGCTCTTCAATCTTTTACAACAACGGTTCCACTGATATTACTTTTAACCTTTTCTCTGCACTGAGTCCAGTGCTAAAATCTCTTCAACTACTTAAAGGAAGCAAAGCAAATGTTTTTTTGTCAGTAATTTGCTCTGTAAGGGAGGGGGAAAGTGTCCTGATAACATACTGCAGACACAGCATTCATCACGTGTACATCAGCACACTGGTTACACGGGAAACACTATCATGATATTTCAGATGTTACTTGACTGTCATAATGACTAGGAGACATCTGTCTCCTATTAACACTCTATTATTTACAATTGCTTTTAGTTCAGCAGAAGTGTCTTAATGGGTAAGACTGTTACTCTTTTAGAAATAACATCAATAATGAAAGAATCCTTGGATGCAGAGCAAAACCAGAAAACACATTTGCAACAGAACTCACCACATTCATAAGATGTAACAGGAAATGATAGTGACTGGCTTTTCAGCAGGGGGATTTTTGTGTGAAGGAAATTAACTCCGGTACTCAAATTCCCATTAGGAAATCTCTATTTTTTTTTTTCTTTAAATAGGTGATTGATCTCCTTAGATATTAATTCAGACTTCTGGAGAATTTCATCTTAACTGGGTCATTGATAAACAAAATCAGAAACAAACAAAAAAACCCCCCAACCAACCCTTCTGCAGGCTATTTAGGCTTGACATTGACTAACCAGTAATTAAATGCAGCTCTTCACAGTAATCTTAATTATGGCTGCACTCCACCACAACTAAGGAGAGTCACATAATAAACTGAGAAGATTAGCCAATTCTACTGTTGAAAAAAATGTGTATTTTTATTTTTTCACATAGTTTTAATGCATGTGAGGCCACGAATCACACAAGGGAACTATATATTAAAAAATTCATAATTTCATATAGCACAACCAGGTAAATACTATAGTTCAATTTCTTTATATAAATGAAACATCTTGGCCTAATAGCTTGCATACCAGGTCAAGAGTATTGGACTTGGGGAAATGCAGATGTCTGCTAGAAATCAGTGTGAATTAGGTATACAAGTAAACAAGTGCCATTGAATTACTTAGATTTATGCCAGCTGAAAATCCTGTTTTCTCAGCTGGCCACAG
Source organism: Buceros rhinoceros silvestris (assembly GCF_000710305.1). Lineage (NCBI taxonomy): Eukaryota > Metazoa > Chordata > Aves > Bucerotiformes > Bucerotidae > Buceros > Buceros rhinoceros. The sequence continues at coordinate 22,297 of NW_010388949.1, read as the reverse complement.
CCGGGGATTAGCTCTACAGTTTTGGGCTAGTCACACCGGCTCCACCTTTCATGGGAATTCAGGTCCTCAGGAATCTGAATCTGGATTCTTTAGTCCCCTTGATTTCTTACAGAACTAGGGCTCCAAGTGTCCAAGTATTTTCTGATCACAGGTCTTAGGGATGCTAAAAAAACCCCAAACAAATCAGAGGCTACAATTCAGCAAAACTCTTAAGCACAGGCAAGATTTCAAGCAGGTCGTTAACCCTTATTGACTTTGTATGACAATACCAGGCATCTAAAGGCAAAAGCAGTCAGATTGTGCCACAGCAATTCAAGGGCCCTCAATCCAGTTGCAAGAATAACTTGCAAGCCTAGCTCACGCC